>NW_010099322.1:0-8082 GCF_000699245.1 Pterocles gutturalis | reverse complement strand
CCTGCTGATGTGGAGAAGAATGAGTGTGATCATTTCTTAAAAATTATTTTCCATATTGATTTCACTTGATAAAAAAATTGTGTCATCTCATCCTTGCAAATATCTTTGCACTTTCATATTATTCCATGAAGCAGAGCTCTGTGAACCCACTGAAGCTGATAACAACATACAACATCCTCCCCAGCCGCTGATGTTCATGAAAGTTGAGTCCCACAAGGAGACCAACAGCTTGTCTGATATTTGGCTGCCTATTATCAGATTAGGGTTGCTACCAAGCCTTCATAAATTTCACCAAAAGGCACAGGCTTAGTAACAATTACTGGGCAGAGCTGGTGGAGGAAAAAGATCACAGACCTCATTTTTTACAGGAGAGCTGTTTAAAAAACCTGGACAGCCTCATTTTTATTTGAGTGTAGGGCAACATACAGACAGCCGTGACACAGCTTGAAGCAGTCTCTTAGGACTTCTTCTTGTACTGTCTGGGGTGGATGTTGATTCTCTGCAACCCAAGTTGTCTTCTACAGCAAAAGAAATCTTCAGTGACCCCTTTAGGGAAGGCTTTTTTTTAAATTTTTTTACTAAGTCTGTGCATGTCTGATTTGACAGTCTGTCTCTATGCTGATAATGCAAAGATTATTTTAGAACTGAAAACAAGTCTTTGCTATATACTTTTTAGAAATAGACTTTGCTGTTTTTCATTGCCACAGCACCACTCTTTTACCCAGTATACTTTCCGTAATCTTGTAGCCATAAGAGTGATTTAAAGCAATTCTGATAAAATAAGTTAAGGAAACAACCTTCTAACAACATTTCTCCCATCCCTTTTGCATCATGTTACATTGTGCTGCACTTCTAAAAACTTGGTGGGCGATTGTGAGCCCCTCACAGGAAACAACAAAATTCTTCAAGGTGTAAGGCGACAGCAATTTGCTTTCTCTTAAAGACATCTCCTCTGTCCATAGAGGGTATGAAAATTGCTAGTGGAAATATTAACTAATATTATTTCCATTATAATAGCTCTGCTGCTCTGAAACACAAAGTAGTGGCCAGTCCTTCTGCTAAGTGTGCCTTTCTCCCACCCTTAGCCTATGGTGCCTTTTCTGAAATCCCCATGCAATCATTCTCTGTAGTTAATAGGAGTGTGCCACTGGGGCATACCCAAGGGACAGCATCCTCCTTCAGTGAGATGCAGAGAAACAGTTTTGTCCAGAGAGATTAATACCTCTGTCTTTGTTTCCAGGTTGTATCAGTTGTCTCCCAGGAAGGTATGGAGGGAAATCTTGCTTGTGAAGCGCCATTCCTGACAGCAGTTTGTGACCCCAAAGCGTGAAGGGAGTGTAGATATAGTGCTGCCAGGCTGAGCACACTCTGCCACCTCAGGCATGTAGTTTCACACTGCTTAATAACAGTGCAGATTCACACAGCTGGTCTTGTTTTCAGCTATTTGCTTTGCCTTGAGATGTCTCCTTGGAGGCAGGTTGCTGTCCGTATTTATTTGTCCTGTGCCCAAACGAAAATCCAAGATCCATTCAATTACAACCAGTTTTTTTAACCCATGGGATTGAATGTAGAATTATGGTCAGTCACCACAAAGACATAAACACCCACTCCAACTTAGTAGACCAGAAAGTCTGAATCTAGAACTACACTGCAACTTGTGTTGCACTTCATGACTTGTCCTGTTAGCTGCTCTCACACATGGGTAGCACAAGGCCCCAGTCACTTACATGTAGTCACACTTAGCTAAAAGTGTTTCAGATAGGAACGTTTCTTCTCAAGAAGTAGTGCTGTGCTTTAGCATGATTAGCATTGTTCCTTTAGCACAACCAGATAAGCAATGGTTTCTTAAAACAATAAGTTTATTTCTTTATGGTGCCAGAATAACCTACTGTGTGTCCAAAGACTGTTTTCATATCCACACAATTTTTGGTGGAATTGTCTGCTTATCTGAATGCTTTTCTGAGTTTCTGACTCACCAGATCTGGTACAGTTGGAGTTTGGCAGAGCTGTTCTTCTTCTGACTTAAATGCATTTGATTACCTGATTTGCTGTTCTGTAAGTGCTGGAGGATGTCCAAGCCTGTATCAGATTTGAGTATTTTCTGGCAAAATATTCTCATTTATAAGCCTGGATTTGGTGAAGCAGAGATGGTATTTTTCTTTTATCATGGTCCCCAGCGGTCAGTCTCTTATGGCGAGACCTGGAGAGGTACTGGTGCTTCAGGGAACACCCTGATTTCAGAGATGCCACTGTCAGCACAGCCTGGGACTCTGCCCATGGCATGATGGCCCCTTTATCTCTGCTCAGAGGTGAAAGGGGCAACAAGCAACAAATGACTGATGGGTGTCATCAGATATCTCCCACAAATCACGTTGTGGCAGCACAGTGTGTCTCTGTTCTGCTGTTCTTTTAATGCTGTATACAGGGATGGTGTTTGTGACTTTGGGCAGGAGACTACTTTCCTTCTAGTCCCATTCACTTAGGTTTTCTTCCCAGTTTTCTATAAACTTTCTTAATAATACTTGACATTTTGTTAGCTCCCAGTTTGAGTTGTTTTTTTCTTCCACTAGTTTCTGCATTTACGAGTAGCAACCTATATTTCTACCTGCATTTGCCTACTGACCTTGGATTCAGGAAACTGGCTAAGTACATGCTTAACTTTGAGCGTAAGCTTAAACTTCACCAATTTTAATGGGATTTAAGCATGTACTTAAAGTGAAACCTAAAATTAAATGTCCTTCCTCAATAAGGATATTCTCCTGAGTCAGACCCTGCATGCATTGCCTTAGAATAGATCCTGGCTGTCCGTCTAGTATGTTAGACATGCCGGATGCTTTCAGAAGTGGTTAATCTGATGAAAGAATTCATCTCAGAGTCATAAAGAGAAAACCATAAGTTTCCTTCACTTTAAGCCTCCTAAGTCTGCTGCTTTGATACTGTTGGTCAGCTGCGTGTGCTGCAAGAGCATTTGTGTGAAAACCTTCATACTCTTATGGTCATGTAGGTGAGAGATCTACCCCTCTGCTCACACATAAGAAGGTGTGACTTTTATTTCTTAAATCCGTGCAGATAACCGTCTTTGTGAATACAGTCTGGACTTGTGTACTAGCATTTTGAAACTGGAAGTTGTCAGATGAAGACCAAAACCTCGAAAACTCAAGAAATAGGCACAAGGTGTTAAAATGCAAATACTGCAAAACAGAGAGAGGGCAGGAAGTGACAGGGGCACATACATTCCCATGACTCTTCTTCCTTGGACAGGCAACACACTGAAAACTTTGAAAAGGGAAGAAATACAGTGTCAATACACAGCACGCTACCATATAAATGTAATATGGGAGAATACACACCATTATTCCTGCTTGTCGCATGTTGTTGTAAATGGGACATGGCGCTCTGAGTATATAGAAATATTTTGGTTTAGAAATGTACAATGTTTTGACATTTCCTGATTTTATAATTTAAAAAAAATAATCCAAAGTAACTCATGGAATTAAACTCAAATTTGCAAATATTTCAGATGACGCAGAATTGAATTTTATAAGGGGTGTATTATTCACTTCTCCCCAAAACATGGGAACAATAACCCGATTATGATATGTTTGCAGTTCTCCTCAAAAACCATTCTCCCAGTAAAGTTCTACTCCCTAATGATCTGCTTTGCTTAGCCTAATTAATCCACCATATAAGGATGTTTGTCACCCTACTGTATCCTTCGTATTTCCTTAGTGCATGATGAATATTTGGGGAAGGGGGTTCTTTCCGTGTGTCAGCCAGGGAGTCACCATGTAATGAATGAGACTGAAGCCCAAAATAGCATGATGATTAGAGCATGAATTTATGTATATGGTTTCCGTAAGGTGCTTTAATGCATGAGATTTATTTAAATGTGTAGGTGTTCCAGCTTGAAAATGGTAGGGTAACTTATATATAGGGGGAAAAAACAACCACAATAAGAAAACTAGCCTGAGGGAGAAAATCCTTCAAATCAAACTTCTTCACCCATAGCAGCTGAAAATTTTGTTAACAGGTGAACACTCTAAAATCATCATCATAATTGAAGAGTCAACTGTTCTGACTTCTTTTGTACAGACTTTAAAATTAATAAAATAAATTGCCATGTATGAATCTGGCTATTCATAAGGCACAAAGTTCTGTTGTTTGGTATAAAAAGCTTGCAAAAGCAATCTACTTGTTTTCCAACCTCACTTGAGCTAACATGTATTGTTTTATTTGTTATGCACTTCAATTTTGTTTCAAAGGACAGTTCTTAGAATGATAGCTTATCAGACTTGCTGTAACTTTTGCATTTTTTATTTTTCTATTAGAAGTTCAATCCAGAAAAATATCCCACTTTTTGGCAGTTGATTAGAACCATTTACTATAATTTTTGATGCTGCAATTATATGGTTCTGTGTCAAATAATGCATTCCAAATTCTTGGAGAGATGGAGAGAGCTGTGTGGCTGGCAAGATCTCGATGGACTTGCTGGGATCATCCTTGTGATATTGGCAGATACACAGCTTTGGTTCTGCATGTGCTTGGCTTAAACAAAGACTACCCAAACATAACTTTGAGAGAAATGCAGTCTTTTATATCATTATTCTTGTGTGTTATTTGTATTCCAATGGCAACCAGAGCTTCCCCAGCTCTCAGATCTGGGGCTGCCATTGTGCAGGACCCAGGAGGAGTTTATGATTGACGGTCTTGATCCAGGAAAGCAACTGACTAAGTGTTATATAATGTTTGGTTGTCCTGTAATTCCTTCTGTCCCACTTTGCACAGGCCAATTAAAGAGCAAACGAGAGCCTGAGCTGGGGCATGAGTGATTGAATGTTGAATCTACTGTCTGGACAGGTGGCAGGTCCTGCTGGCAGGGGATGGAGGTGCTGTACCTGGGCATGTGCTATGCTACCGTGGAGACAGGAGGGAGGGCTTTTCTTCCTTGAAAATGTTGAGAGCTGTGCTCTTTCCTTCCTTTGCTTCCATGACAAGTGCCCTGAAAATGAGGTGTTGAAACCACTTAAAATATCCATTCAAGGGAATGTCCAGTGTTTTTCAAAGCCTGCTGTTATTTTTGTTCAGGCCAAAACTTCTCAGCCAGTTTGTCTTGTACTAGCAAATGGCTTCAGCTTTCCCCAGACCACATTCTTTGGCAAATAGCTGCATTGCCCATAAGTAAATACAGTTTCACCAAACTGTGATGGAAACATTGCATATGGTAAGAGATCTTTGCAAAACTGGAACTGCCTTGGAGGGGAACAAGCACTGTGCCTGAGTGCTAGGGTATTAAACCACCTGGTCATCTTAAATACCTGTGGCTAGCTGGTGAAGTAGATTGATATGGTGGGTAACTCCTTACAAAGTACTGGCACTAACAGTAGTGTGAGCACCTCAGGGTGGAAAGGTCAATCCACCTATACAGGACTGTTTTTCAAATGGCATTTTCCTATGTTCTTGGTATCCCATTGTCAGCATAGTGTCTAAAAAAAAAAGGCTTTTGAAAACTCTTGTCCACATCAGACAGGAAAGTGCATGTTTTCTGAAAATTGCCTGCATTTTTTTTTCCACCTGCTGTTTAGGTCTCCTAAAACTCTGAATATCTGATTACACTTGTAAATATCCCAGTTGACTAACCTGCACTGGACTTGCAAAACAGTGGCTTCAAGCATTTGTGCCTGCAGTGTGTGAAGGCGTGAATACAGGATCAGTTATAGGTAGAATGAAATTTCTCAGAAAAAGTCAAAATTAAAAAAAATGAAGTCCCAAGCCTACAAAACCACATCCATAAATTCATTTCTTACATTTTATATAGTCCTCACTGAAGTCAATGAGGATGAAGTGTTCTATTGTATAAAAATAAGTCCATATAGAAGTCTTTGCAGGACTGAAGTTCACATGTGTGGTGTTATTTTCAAAACAAAAATGAGATCATTAAAAAGAAATCCAACAGTTGCAGTTGCTAAGTGACAACAATGCAGGTACCACTAGTGCTCTTTGTTGAACCTAAGAACTGAAAAGCTATGAAATATTAACTCTTAAGGAAAACGTAAAACTTGGTTACTTTGAAGTCTAAGGAGAATTTCCTACTTTCCTGTTCCCTTTTGTTTTCTTTTCCCTTTTCCTTTTTTTTTTTTTAAGTGCCACGTCATTAAAAAAAAAAATGGCACTGATGTGAATAACATTTCTCCTCCCCTTGTAACAAATTTGCCATTTACAAGTCAAACAAAATTTTCGCTTTGATTCTCCTGGTTGTTAAAATAGAATTGTGTATGGGATACTGGTTACAACTTTATGAGTGAGAAGAGGATTGTCCCTCCATCAAGGCAGCCATTCAGTGTAGGGACAAATTTGACTGGAGGGACAGTCTGGGATACCTTTGTCCTCAAGTTTCAAGGACTGGTTGTGTCTCCAGGAGATCCTGTCCTGGTTTCATAAGGAAACAGAGTGCTACACCCATTCAGTGGGGGGGCTGAGAGCTCAAAGATGAAGTCTGCTTTTCATAAGGTTGTGTAGCTCAGAAGGGAGGTGAAGAGAAGAAGTTGCATGACCACCAAGGGAAAGGTGGGAGGAGCATTTTGTACTGCCCTGGGTGTATTTTGCATTGCATTTGGCAGGCACGTGGGCACTTGCGTGGACCCAGGCTGGCTACAGCACCCTGACTCTTGCACAGAGTCTGTGTGTGACAGGAGGGAGTGGAGGAGACCTTGGCAGTGGGGAAGAAGGAATAGGGGGCAAAGATACTAAGGAAATCAAACTGCCTAAATGCCACGGGTCCTTTTTGAGAAATGCAGTAGCACTTCAGATAGAAATGTTTTAACAAGGAGCTTCTTCTGTAGACCAGTCACAGTACATTATGGGAAATACTGGGCTAATTCTAGAGTGAGGAAGATCAAATGATTCAAAGTCAAATCCAGGACAACAGGAGAGATAGCTTAGACGTTTATCTTTCAGTTGGTACAGTCTTTTGAGAAGATAGAGATGAAGAAATAGACACCCCATGGAGTTGAGTGCCATGAACTGGAAAAGTTTGGCATCTTCTAAGGCTGGGCCCAAAACACAGATCCTTTTAGAATAAGTGCTCCATTCTACAGGGCTAATGGTGCATTCAAAACTTCATTTCTGTTTTACTGTATCCCAGCTATTTGTGAATGGTTGTTGGGAAAGTCACGGGCCACCAAGGTAATTCAACACACATGTTTTAGCAAGTTTTTCACACATGTCTGGCAAGCCTTTCATAGTAGGAGAAGGCTTTAGGGATTCTTTCCCGGGCCTTAAATCATGCATTAAATCCTATCAATTATTGGTTCCCTCACTGTTTCCACTTCTGCTCATTTTTTGTTATTGAACCGTACGTTTTGTGTCTTGTAACATGACCTACTTAGAGACCTTTGAAACTGAGATTTTCCAGTTTGCAGGAAACTGTGATAGTGTGTAATTTTTTTAAATTCTCAGTAGGTTGGAACCTTAGTCCCATTGAAGTGAAAGGAGTTTTGCTATCCATGTCGGTGGAAGCAGGACGTTGTCTTTATTTTTCTTAAAACACTGTGTAACCTACGAAGTGCTTTAGATATGGGTAAAAAGATTGTGATTATGATGACAAATGCCAGGTCTGTAAAAACTCTGAGTTAGAATTATCTTGGCAATTAACTGTATTCCATGTTTTTTCTGAAGCGATAAGCATTTTATGCCCACAGTTTTTATCCATCAAAGTAACTGAGAACTTCTTTGCTCTCTTTCTTGCTGGTGTATTTAGTTCCCAAGAGAAAATGTTTTGGTTTATTGTTGCCAAGTCCTTTGATTTCACTGTAGTACTTTTAAGATAATAATCTAATTTTCTTGTATGTTGTTGGAAATGTCTTTCTCTAAATGTACTGAGCTTTAGAAATGTGGTCATATGGAATCAGATCAGGTAGGACTTTATCAACATGGCATTTGTTGGGTGTTGGAAATATTTGGTATTTGTCATCAAGTTTTACAGATCCAAGGTACACTGTTACTCTTTGGAAGAGTTCACAGACGTGAACTCACCTCATGAAATTTAACAAGGCCGAGTACAAGGTCCTGCACATGGGTTGAGGC
>NW_010099321.1:0-238 GCF_000699245.1 Pterocles gutturalis | reverse complement strand
CACCACCAATGCCATCATGGGGACCCCATCCCTACAGGGATCCCACCACCACCACTGCAGGGACCCCTCAACCATCATTATGGGGACCCCCACCCCCACAGGGACCCCACCACCATCACTGCGGGGACCCCCATCCCTACAGGGACCCCAACACCATGGGGACCCCTCCACCACCACCTCAGGGACTCCACCACTGTCACCCACGGACCCCCATCACTGCAGGGACCCCACCGCCACA
>NW_010099320.1:0-11538 GCF_000699245.1 Pterocles gutturalis | reverse complement strand
AGCTGCTCAACCATGTTGTTGATCTTTTTTAGAATACACACATATATTTTTAAAAAATATAGTACCAAGTAAGGTACCACTGCTTTGCTAATTTTGAAATAAAGCCAACACCAATGCTAACAAACATACAAGAACAGAAAATAACTCAAATGAGCTGCTCAAGTCTTTCAGTTGTGAAGTGACAGAAATTTATGCTTGAACACAAGTGGAACTGATTTTATTACATAAATATGAGAACTGCCAGAGTCAAGAAGAACAACAGTGTATATAACCAAGAAGCTTGTCTGAGGAATTTGTTAAAACCAACTATTTTATGAGGTTATAAAGATGTCTCCTCTTTTTCCTTTAAGTGTAATTTAAATTAACCACAAACCCTGACCTGAAGTTACTCCCAAGTTAAGCAATTTTTCAATAAATCCCCAATGTTTCTTTGCCTTGTCCATCTACCTTAACAAAGACCCACACTACCACTTTCTTTCCACTGCTGGATTTACTTAACTGGATTTGCTTAATCTGAGCTCCAGAGAGCCTGCAGAATTGCCTTGCATTTCTGTGAAAGGCCTCAGCAACTGACATACTGTCACATGTCAGTCAGCTAGTGGATTAAAGAAAGTGTTTTCATTAGGAATAAATGCATTTTAAAACACGTTTTATGAATATATAATACCACATATTCAACTAACTCTTTCTTTTTTAATGTCCCATGAGAATCTCTACTATGTGACAAAAAGATGAAGATGGCTTTCAGATTTCATTGCCTAAATTTTGGAATGATATTTGCTTCAGATAGCTTTAATAAAGAATCAAAATCACCTGTCACACACGGTGACATTTTCCCTTAAATCAAGCATCTCTGATAGAGCAGAATAAGTCTGCAAGAAAATGTATTATTCAGTAACCACTATCCATTCTGAATAAGGAAACCATATAAATACACGTGGTAGGTTAACCTTGGCTGGATGCCAGGTGCCCACCAGGCCCCTCTATCACTCCCCCTTCAGTAAAAATAAAGGGGGAGAATAAGATTAAAAACTCGTGGGTCAAGATAAAAGCAGTTAAATTAAAGCAAAGGCTAAGGCCATGCACAGAAACAAAAGGTAAACAAAGATGTTGTTCTCTGCTTCCCCTCAGTAAGTGATGTGTGGCCACTTCCCAGGAAAGCAGAGCTCCACTGTGTGCAGCAGCTGCTCCTGGAGACCAACCCAGGAACAAATGCCCCCCTCCTCCTCCCTGCCCTGGGCTTTTATGGCTGAGCTGGTGTCACATGGTCTGGAACAGCCAATCCGGGTCAGCTGTCCTGGCTCTGCCCCCTCCCAAGCTGTGTTACACACCCCCTGCTGGCTGCCAGGGTGACACTCAGCGCTGGGAGGGCTGCTGTGGGGATAGAAACCCCATACAATACATAAATAGATATTTTAATTTCATGCAAATAAAGTACACAAGAGGACTTTTTCCTAAACACAGTAAGACAGATATTGGAGACTTAGCATTTCTGATCTCTGATTTGGGTATATAACGGAGATTGAACCCAGACATATTCCATATTCTAAGTAAGGATGAACTTCTGTGCAACAGCAAGCCTGCCACAATCCACTGCTGCTACCAGAAAGGTGCCTCAAGGTCTGCCCCCAGCAGAAAAAGAAGTGTAGTAAGTTTGGTTTAGGTTTTTGAACTAGATGATAAAAGGGCACGCAGAGTGCGGGTGCCAACAGTAGGGTGGAGGCAGAACCCCACTCGCCACTTTTAGCTGCAGCTTGACTTTGGACCGGCTCAACTATAACAAAATCTCACTAAATGCCCTGAGAATCAGATACGGGTTTTTACAGAACAGGACTCTAAACAGTTTCTTTTCCACCCACCCTGACCTCACTCTTGCTCCAGAAGACTTCCAAGGTTGTTTTTTTCTTTTTTCTTTTCCATTTTGAGAGAGAATGGGGAAGTGTCAAAACTCTACATACGTGAAACTAAATATTCATTCTCTAAACAGCCCTGCATTCATGAAGCTTGTGATGCATCACGACAGCCTTTTAAAATTATTTATATCCACTGTCTCAAGTGCTACTGTCATAGCTTAATCATATTTTGGCATCATCTACTACATATTAATTTAAGTAATCTGAATGTATGCTCTATTAAGGATTACTCAATTTTTACATAGCAACAATGGCAATAAAGATTTTTTTTTGGACTTGCAATACAAAGTATTTTGAACAAACTGCCTTCCTGAAGAAGCTGTTGACAAGAAGCTCTTTATTTCTTCAGAAAAACTAGATTGTAAGAAGGCAAATTTCTGATATTCTAGAGATATTCTAGACATGCTGCACTGTACAATATTTAATTACACTGCTGTAAGGCTGTCAGACCCACTCAGTAAAATTAGCTGATTGCAGATGATGGCTCCCATAGAAGAAATATTTAAATAACCCAAAGTAGCTATACGTTTGCTCTATCTCAGCTCAGGGAGCTGCTTGAAGAGCACTGTATAAAATACCCTGTATTTATACATTTTCTTGGACTCTGTTATGTGAAACACAGGAAAACATTAAGTCACTCTACAAACAGAGCAACCACTCAAAACCACTTAAAGCTGTATTTATTTATTAAATAATAAGATTAACTCTTCAAACTATTGACTATCACAATATTAAAAACTTAGCCTAACCTCAAGGGATTCTTCCCATTGCTCAAAATTAATCCATCTGAGTTCAGCAGTCATGTCCAGAGCAAATGTTCTTCACGTGGAAGACACAGTGCAAAAAATATTGGTAGCGTGTTTGAAGAAATATGCCAACAGAAACCTAAAGAAACAGTCTTCAAGTTTTTCCCAGAAATGCAGTACCTCTATGATTAAAATAGCATGGTAATGTCTACTTCTTTTTTTTTTAATTTGGGAAAAAAAGAACAGAAATTTTTCCAAGGAGTCTGCTTGAACTACAAAACCAAGAAATAATACACAAGGCAAAAAATGAGATCAAGACATCTAAAAAGCACTACAAAAAGCTTTTCTAAGTTGACTTCACATATAATGAGCCTTCAGTCTAGGTACCAAGACAAAGAAGCTCACAATCAAATGAAATATATTCAAAGCTAAAAACCTGCCTTTGAGATTCATGTATTTCATACTGTTTAAAAAATAATCCTCAAGACGGTACTTTTGGTCACCAGAACATGTATTGGAATATAAGCACGGTAGCCCCATACTTCCAACCATATATGCACGACACAACACCAGTTACTAATCTTCACTTTAAAAAGTGTAACTCCAGAAAGCACCACACTACAGCAAATCCTTCAGAACACTGCTTCAGTTACAGTTTAAATCAATGGGAGTCACCATGGTAGCCAAGATACAAGTACTCCTGCCCTCCATCCTTGCGTCCCCACACACAACTACCCTGTAGCTCCCAGTGCAAACATCTGTGAGGCCACACTGCCACCCAAACCAGGAAACAGGATCTGGCTCCTTTTCACCCTACTTTCAGAAATAATGGTGTTGGCTAGTGACATCTATTTTATTTAATGTACTTAATAAGTCCATCAATGCCATTTGAGAACAAATCTCTACATATCCATCAGTGAGCCCATGCTAGCAGATATTTGGTGTATTTACAGAGTACACTTCTGCATCCAAGCACCATGTTCTCCTGCTAAATTGACGTTCTGCTTGTGAAGGAAAACACTTATGAGTGGACAACTCCCTCCACCCCCAAGACTACAGGTCTCTGCAGCATGCTTTCAGGCACTGAATTTTCTTTCTCATTTGACTTTATAATCACTTCAGCACATGAATAGAGCCTCTAGGTTTTGTGGGAAGAAGCAGATTAAAACAGAAGGGAAGAAAGAACACTATGTTGTGCAGCGTACGTGGGATGGCAAAACCATACTGAACAGCAATAACAAAAATTTATATATGCCACAGCACAGAAGGGTCCATACAGATTATAATAAAAATGCCATCAGTACAGTGTAAGGGACAGTACAAGGTTCAGTATTTAGCGGTGACAGCTGTCAGTTATTTGCAGTAATCTGTAGATCTAGAATGAGCTCTATCGCTTCTGGGGATTTCTTCCCCCCCTTCCCCCCGCCCCCCCCGACATTTTTATATTTATACTTTCCTCCAGTATCAACAGGGAAATTGTATTGATTTATTACCAGTAAGTATTTCTACGCTCATATTTTCAATTCAAGAACGTTGTCTTGAAAATATGTTGCAATACACTGTTTTCCTTCCATATCCAAGGAATCACACATAGCAGATGGAATGGGAGTTTCTCAGCTGTACTGAAGATGACATGAAATGACTACAACTACAAAGACATTTGGATGTTGAGACAGTATTGCAACGCATCAATTTTTATAAACATTCATTCCTCTTACCAGAGTAGTAAACTAGTCATTAAGGCCTTAATCCTAAAAACACTTACGCACTTTACTGTAGCTGATCCTTCCATTATTACCCACACCTGTAAAATCACAAAAAAATTATGCAAGTGTTTGTGAGACTGGATCCTGTGATCACATCACTGAGCTAAAACACACCAAATGGAGATAAATATTATTCTAGAAATTAATGAAGCCATTTCTATCAGAAACTCACTTGTTTTGGTTTAGTATGTCTGTGTATATATCTATATATGAAAATTAAAACTGGCAATATAGAATGGCTTTCCAACTTACTTATATATTAATGCAAGAGCTGTGGATGTATTTTTGAATATAACTTGTAATTTTTCTTAAAAGATGCTTGGAGCTTGGGATAATACATTTTATAATATTAGACAATACAGCCACATTTTTTGCTATCCTTAGAGAGCATGTATTTAAAGTATTTGCATAAATTTTACAGTTAATTGGTCTTTAAATATGCATGATTTGGATGTTACCTCTAACGAAATTTCATTAGTATGTCATTGGCAAGGAAAAATTTCAGGACATTTAGTTGTCAACTGCTACAAATTACCATTTAGTATTTTTAATATTAATCTGAATACATTAAGGTAGAACCCAGAATCAAAAAAGCAAGCCAACACATTGTTAGTGTGCTTGAATCAAGACAGAATGAAAAATAAACAACAAATCTAACTACTTGGTTTTATATGTTGAAACACAGACCATGAAAAGTTTCTGTACTTAAAGAATAGCCCAAAGTATACTTCATGCAGACCACAGTTCATAAGGCTTCAGATGATAATTAGGCATTTCAGTGGTCCCGCTATTTTTATGGTTTATGCATCTGATTTTGCAGTGCTTTCTCACCCAGAAGCCAATTACGACGAGCATAATTTGTAAGCCAGATTTAATTATATATGGGTTTCTGGTCACTAAATCATTTTATGGTGTTCCAAGAAAAACCAAAACCAAAAGCAGAGCTGTTGGTTATTCTACATTCAATGCAATAGCTCTGTGCTACTGCATCGAACAATATGGTTGATCCCTGCTAATCCCATTTTGCTGCTGATGGATGAGTGCTGCATGCTGAGATTGTACTGACATTACACGATGAAGAGGGCTGTGTATGAAATGAGACTGCATACAAAAGGTTAGCTGATTCAGTGGTATCAGTGCACCACGAAGAAATCAAATCTATTTTTATGTCTGTGAACTGCAAATGGGACAATTTGTTCTGCATTAGGAGCACTGTTCTTTAGAAGTAAACCTTCAAACAACCCACTCAAAGCTGGAGCTAATGACAGTGGGTCTCTGGATCAGAGCTGCAGTAATTTGAAATCAAAGGCAATTGTTCTGGGAGAGGAAATGTTTGCTGGAGTGCTGAACAAGATAGGTTATTGCAAAGGGATAACCATGAGGAAAGGTCCCTGGTACTATGTGCATATGATCTACATCTGGAATTGCAGTCCTGAACTGTAACTTTATAATAAAGATTTTACAGGACATGTATTTGAAAATCAGACAGAGAGGAGTGTGGATCCTAGGTCAGCACAGACGTGGTTTTCTATGGATGTAGCCTCTACAACTTCTAAGGTTGAGTAACACAGCTGTTTTCCAGGACAGAAAAAAGCTACCGTGTAGAAAATTATATCCTTCAGTGAACACAGCCATCAGAATGGAAAGACAGGCAACAAGATGGGCGATTCGCTAGGAAGAAAAAAAATAAAACAGAATTGGACAATAACACTGGAAGAAAATTCTGCTGTAAAGGCCTTCAGTGTTCAGGCTCTATCTTTGCCTTCTGGCATGAGAGGAACAGTTCCAACGCCCTTCTACTCTCATTTCACAAGTTCATGATGTAATAACGGTTGAAAACAAACCACATACGAAAAACTACTTTCTGAAGGCTGTTTGTATCCCTGACTTTGATTCTCTGTAGATCAAGATATTGGCTTGCCTTTGATTTACTAGACTGTGCTTTTTAAGTTCCTTTAAGAACAGATCCAAAGCCTGGAAGTGGGGCACATTTCTCTTTCTATGTTCCTCAGGGTAAAGGAGCTGTTTATTCTTCTTAAAAGCAAAACTAGAGAGATGGTTACTCCTGTCTTCTGAGATCAGCACCATCGCAGTAAAAGAGGTACTTTGAAGATCTTAATGCAGCCATCACTTTATAAAGACCATAACCTCTTGTGTCCCAGATGGATATTTACAGTTAGTACAGGCTTCTTAGCACACTGATTTTATAAGATACCAAGGCAAACCTTTCTAATTTAAACACTCTGTATGTAATTTTTTTTAAAATAATGTCCACTGAAGTGATTTTTTCCAGGCTATATTCTCCAGTAAGCTTGTCTTTCACCAAAAGAAAGAACTCACTTCCTGTTTTATCCAGCAATTGTTGTTGCCCAAATCCCAATTCCTACAGCCTGTCTGAAAAATACTCCTTCCAACATATCTTGATCTGTGGGAAAGTTAGAGCTTCCTTTAGAAAAGCAGGACTAGCTGGTGCAGCAAGCACTTTTCCAACCCTACTTTCTAAGAAAAGAAGTGTTGGAAAAGAAAGGAAAAACAAAGGAAAACAAAAATCCACCAAATAGTATCCTGTTCATCTTTGCAAGATCAAAGACAAGACAGATACTAAGATCTGTATTCTAGAAGTATCAGAAAAAGGAAGCAAATGTCAGTAAAAGTTTTTGAAATGACATAAAATTGTAAGTTAAAGATTACACATAGCAGCAGTACAGTTTATATTATTCTTCCTCTTTCTGGAGGATCAACAACACTTCAGTGTATCCAAAGATAAGGCACTAACACCAAGGCATTAACAACATTCTGCAGCTGTAAGCACAGCATATACTGCATCACACAATATTAGCAAATAAGCTTCCTTTTGGCCAATGAAATAACATGCAAAACAAAATAAAAGGAGCACAATAGAAACATGTTCTTGAATAGTATATTTATAATTTCAAATATCTACTGAGAAGTTAAGTTTGTCAAAGTTTGGCAACAAGCATAGGGAAGACATCTAAGTATTGCTGCTTGAGATAATTCTCAGATAAATATTACAAACTACAAATAGATTCATACATGGTTTAAGACAGCCTAGGCTCATGCTTCTGTAAACACGTTATTGTGTCCTCTGCCCCTTAAGCTGGCATCCAGAACATGATCCAGACTGAAATAAAATCTTTTTATTCTTCCTGCATCCAGTTTTCAACTGAATCAATTCAGCAACCCAGTTCACTGCATTCACTGATGCTGGTAACAATTTTTCATGCTCATTTCCCAGTGTAAAAGTAATATTCTTAGCACTTATTTGCATAATGAAATGAATCTGTCAGAAGTGTATACAGGTCTGAACAAAATATGCATCAGTAACAAATGGTTATACAAGTGAAACCATGAGGGACAACTGCTCGGTGTCTCAGAAAGCACTTTAGCAGATACCAGTGCAAAAATACTACAATTATTGTTTTAGAGTAGACCTGTTGTATCAATACATAAAAATTGGTAATAAACATAATTTTCCAAACAATTGGGCATGGCCCACGATGAAGACAGGACAACAGCAATGAATATACCAGGGATTAAGGGTAAAAATGAAAAATATGAATAGCCTTGTTTTGCCAAAACTAAATTAATTTTTCAAAAGCTTGGTTTGAAACAGATCTTGGATGGGGTTTTAAAAGTCTGCAGGGCAAATTCCATTACCTCTACTTCTGCTCAAATTTCCCAGCCCTGTCAGTTTTCAATAGGAAAATTCAGAATCATTTATTGGTGTGAAGTAGGCAGAAAAAAATTCAGACCACTTCATACTTGAGAAAATCTTAGATGTCAGCAGAGAACGAAATAACACTAATCAGCATAGAAGATGAAATATGATTTAAACGCTGGAGCCCACGAAACAGAACAAAGCAACAGAATCTCTTCCAGTCATTATTACTGCAGATTGCATTCAAAAGCTGTATCACCATTAATGTGGACTGTACAGCAGCCAGTATGCTTATGGGATCAGCCAAAGACTTGCTTAAGAATACACAGGCAAGCGGGTTATCCTTAATGTTTCTAGTCGCCTCCATACTGCTGAAGAGAAGCACTATTCAGAGACATGATGTGACAGAATTCTCAGACTAGTGTACTGCATCACCAACGAAAAGGTAAACAGTTTTATTTATAATACTTAAGCAACTACTATCAATAATACTACCAAATAATGATTTCGAGAAAAAATTGAATTTGAAGACATATGAAGTTGATGCAAGACCCACTTAATTCATACAATAATGGCTGTGTTTACTAACTAAAAGAACAACTATGATCCTTGCTGCCCACCACAGTAAAATATCAATCTAGGTAGTTTTTGATAAACGGCTGTATAACAGTTCAATATCAAAGCAAACCAAACCAATATGTAACAACATATCAATGTGTTAAAAGAATTAAGGTAGTCAAATGTAAGATAAATCAAAAGAACAGGTTAGTAAGTCCATGCAATTGTGAAAACTGAAATAAAACTCAACAACTCACTTGAGTGGGGCCTGATAAAATCCTTACATTTGCTGGAAAGTGAAAGATATGCTTACCGTTATCTTTGCTACTGTTTTCTTCAATTGTCATTTGTTCTGCTAGCTCAGACAGCGATTCATCAATGGTCTGGCTCCCACGTAAGGTTAAGGAAAGTCTCCTCTTAAACTTTTTCATTCTATCAATATTAATTCTGGCTTAAGGAAGCCTGAAAAAAAAAAGATCAAAAAGCAAAAAAATTAGAAAAACTTAGTTCATCAGAAAATGAAATTTAATTACCTCACATAAAAACACAGGAAGGCTTACAGAAAATTTAGTCAATATGCAAGTTATCCTTAAAACAATATCCTTAAAACAGGATTACTCTACTGGACTGAAGAAGAACATCTTGAGACGTAGGTGCCCATGCATTTTTGCAATTTTCCTGTTAGGGAAAACGAGAATCTTTCTTCAAAACAAAACAAAACAAAACAGCTGACTTGATCAATATTTCAAAACAAAACAAAACAAAACAAAACAGTTGACTTGATCAATATTTTACAATCCAATAATAAAAGAGTCATCTGAAAACTTATCGAGTGCACACGCTTGCTGTTTCCTCCACAGCCTCTTTTACCAAACCCACTGAGGACTCTGGAACCTTCTCCCTCTTTCAGCCTGTTTACAGATGAGAAGTTAATGAACTTCTCTATATTTTGCACTTTTCACAAAAGGAGGAAGGGGACAACACCAAAAGCCTTAAGCACAAAAGCAATTCTCAAACCCAATCCCACTGAGGGAAATAGACAGCCAGGGCCTGATAAAAACAGCTAGAATGCACGTTTCTCTACAGTCAGGCAACAGGACTAAACTGGGAACAAAGCGGGAGGCACTTTCTCCATAACAAAGGTCCAGGCTGATAAACACGTTACCACAAGTCTAAGCTGCTAAGTGAACTTTGCAGCATGCCATATGTTTGCCCTTACACGACAAGAAGCACAATTCTATTCTTCGTTACTCCATATGGACAATTCAGCCTAGATGTCATTTCACAATAACTTGTTCATCTACTTATAGCCTACAAAAGTCACACAGGCACTGTCAAACACAAGCACAGCATACTTTTAAGTCTGAGTTGCTCATGTATTTTTTTCCTGCATTTATCAGCTTCTTCATACTCCAAAATACATAATTCACATACAAAATTAGAAAATCAAATTTTCCTCGATGTCCTCCTCCAAACAGCAAGGAGCAGTACTATGAAGAACTACATGTAACAATAAATTATGAATATGATTACTTCTATATTGACATCGTCCCTTCAAGTATACACATTTCAACCTGTAGCTTACTCTTTGCTTAGATACGACATAATGAGAACAGACTGGTGGAACAAGTTGGAAATGTCTGTTAGTGGTAGGATAAAACATATATAGACTAAACCATCACAGACTAGATTGCACAAGACAGTAAGTAACACATAAGGATGGATAAAAGCAGACCTTTTGGATTTGAGCCCCGAAGTCTGAGATGAACTGTATAACCATTAGCAAAGAAGCGACTGCATCCAAGGGGAAAGAGGTGGATTGCAAAACAGAGGAACATCTTAGACACAGCTGCTATAAGCAGACATAGGCACTGGGTACAGATACATAGGGAAGAAAAAATGGAACTGCTGGAGATACAGTTAAGTCAGCACCTTCTAAACTCCCTTTCAATGCACTGCTGTATGCGCAATAAAGCCACACCTTAGTATGAATAATTTCGCTCTATCTCACTGAAAAGCAGGATATTCTTATTGTTAAGAAACTGCATTCAGAGAATGTTCCACGGGGAACATTTACTTTTCCTGTTCAGGACCCGCTTTAAAGACCTTACTTGAAACTGCTTTATTTCTGCATTTATTTTAACTTTTCCAAAACAATGGCCTGTGTTCCTCTTAAAAACCTAGTTTTCAAAAAAAAAAAAAAATTGGAAGCACACATCCTTTATATGTGGTTTTACTAAATTCTCCTACAGTGTTCTTTGAAACCTGCATCTTCCTGCGTGTATTATTCTCAAAAAGAGTATGTGCAATTTTTAGCTACGTAATGCCCTAAGGCTACCTGACAGCACAACAATTTCTTTCCAATTTTCCACTTGGGCAGGAACTGAAAAAACAGATGCCTTTATATGGAATCAGGCTGTTCCTGGCTTTTTATCTTGCAAATATTTAAGCCTACATAATTTTTTAATCAAAAAGGTCTACTGCTGAATAATATTCCATATAAATTAACAGACACATGGAACAGAAAATCTGAGAGACATTCTAAATCTCAAGCTAATATAAAAGCAAATATTTTGCTAACTGCAGTTACACAATTTCTCCTGTTAAAATGGGGGTTTCATGGAGAGCTGAAGTAGCATTTTTACTCAGACTCTGAATTAAATTCAGGCTTGATTTTGAAAGAATTCAACAGTAAAAACGAATCCGGAGTGGGATCCATGTGTCAGTGCATGCTTCCTTCCATTGAAATGTAATTCAGTTTTTTTAAAGGAAAAGATGCTCACTGATATGAAATCAAATTCTCCTCCCTTAAAGCATCAGTATTCTTGTTAATTCAGATGTGTAAAGGATGCATATGTTTAAAACAAGCAAACAAA
>NW_010099319.1:0-256 GCF_000699245.1 Pterocles gutturalis | reverse complement strand
TGGCACCCCCATTATTGAGGGATGGTGCTTGACAGGGTCTGTCGTTCAGGTGCTGGGCAGCTGGGAGCTCCGTCTGGTGGCACGGTCGCAGCAGCCCCCACCTGGGCTAGCCCTCTTTGCCATCGCCAGTGGCTTCTTCCTGGCAGAGCCAGCCTGCGGCCACAGGTGAAAGATGTTTCTCTGGGACAAAGCAGAAGGCAGGTAACAAGGAGCTGTACAAGCACAACATTCTCTTACCTTGTGCAGCCTCCAGCAT
>NW_010099318.1:0-1888 GCF_000699245.1 Pterocles gutturalis | reverse complement strand
CTGCCATTGTCCGTGGGCCAAATGCAAATTTGTCACAACAAGGGGAAGCAACCTTGGGTGTTTCCTACGATCACACTTCTTAAATCAAATTATCTAGTAATTTTTAAAGGTCTTTGGCATCGCCTTTGCCACCAGTCTCGTGATGTTGGTAATTAAAAGCAAATTGCACTGACCTCGTCTGCTCAGGAAAGGAGCAAACCCCCAGCGTGGGGCACATGGCACAGCTGGGGGGGGGTCCTGCCGGGGGGCAGCAGGGTAAGGGGGTGCCAGGGTGCCCTCGTGCCAGGGTACCCAGGTCCCAGGGGATGCATTTTGGGATATCTATGTGCAGATACAGCCGCGTGCTGGGGTACTGGTGTGCGTATGCAGTGGTGTACTGGGGTGGCTGAGTACTGGGGTGCCTGTGTACTGGTGTACGTGGGTGTCAGGGTCCCCAAGTCCTGGGCTAGATGTGTGCTGGGGTACATATGGAATGGGGTGCCTGTGTGCAGGTGTAGCAGTATACTGGGGTACCCGTGTGCAGGTATAGTGCTATACTGGGGTACCTGTGTGCTGGGGTACCCAAGGACTGGGATACACGTCTGTGGGCATAGTGCTATACTGGGATGCTTGTGTGCTGGGGTACCCAAGTACCGGGGTACCCCTGTGCAGGTATAGTGCTGTGCTGGGGTCCCTGTAAATCTGAGGTCCCAGTGTGCTGGGGTACCTGCCCCCCCCCCGCCCCAGCTTCTGCAGAAACTCCCAAGCTGCCATAAAACCATCTGAAGGGACGAGGTGCATAATGGGGTCCCAGCAGGAGCTGGAGGGGACCCCTCCCTACAAGGGGGGACAGTGTCTTGCTGCTTCCTCCTTTATTGCTGGAGGCCACCAGCACTGGCCCCCGCAGGTGGGAACAGGCTCCTGCCCCTGTAGCATCCCGTACTGGTGTCTCCAATGCTTTGGGAAAAGCAGCGCTGCTGCAAAGAGGGAAAACTGCTTTGTTGCAACCTCCATCGGGTGGGGGGACAGTGGGCCATCGCCCCTGTCGCCTTCCATGCAGATATCCAGTGTCCTCTGCTCTGTGTTGCCCCTTTGCTCACCCATTTTCCAAATCCTGGGCGAGATGCAGGATTTTCCGTGGAGAGCCAGTGTTTTCTCTGTGTTGCACATGCAGGAGGCTTGTCCGCGGATTCCCTTCGCCAAGCAGAGCAGAAGTCGCTTGCACCAAGGTTTGGAGCTCGGCGACACTGAAAATCTGGAGATATTGCTTGAATTTAATGAGTAGGGGGAAAAAATTGGTTTCTTTCTACAGTACGACTGCAGAAAACAGTTTCAGCATCCTGCCCTGTGTGCTGCGCTATTTTTGGGGGGTCTATCTGAGGTTTTACTAGCTATGTGAGCATCTACCGGTGGCATGTGACTGTCCTGCAGACAGTGTCAGGCTCTCAGAAGCGTCTCTTGCCTTGCTCAGTGACTTGCAAATGCATCTGGTGGGTTGGAGCCATTCAAGCATTCCCAAAACTTCTCCCCCTGCAATCCTGCCCTGACCCTGGGCACAGCCAAGGGGACGTGGCAGAGCCAAAATCCCCACGGATTGAGTCAACCCCCGAGTTACAACAGTGCCACCAGTGCTTTTGAGACCAATTTCTTTTCTCCTTTAAGATTAAAGTATCCAACGGGAAAAAACAAGCTAACCCACTGCAGGGCCTACCAGGGCTGGTGGGGAGAGGCCACCTCGCCTGGATGCCCAAAGCCCCCAAGCCCAGGGGACCCCCTGGCTGTGCTGCTCTGACCCGTGGGCAGTGGGAGCAGCCCTGGGACGGGGGGGTCCTGCAGTAACTGCACCCAACGAGCACATGTAGCTGTGTGTTCCAGCATTGATGGGGGGCTACAGGAGAGATGGGGGGCT
>NW_010099317.1:0-5220 GCF_000699245.1 Pterocles gutturalis | reverse complement strand
CGGTCTCACCAGGGCAGAGTAGAGGGAGAATGCTGTGGGGCAGCGTGCTGAAAGCCTTACTAAAGTCCAAGCAGACGACATCCACGGCCTTTCCCTCATCCACTAGGTGGGTCACCTGGTCACAGAAGACCAGACTGGTCAAGCACGACCCTCCTTTCATGAACCCATGCTGGCTGGGCTTGATCCCCAATTGTGTGCCCAGGTGGCCAAGAAGGCCAACGGCATCCTGGCCTGCATCAGAAACAGTGTGGCCAGCAGGACTAGGGAAGTGATTGTGCCCCTGTACTCAGCACTGGTGAGGCCGCACCTTGAATCCTGTGTTCAGTTTTGGGCCCCTCACCACAAGAAGGACATTGAGGTGCTGGAGCAGGTCCAGAGAAAGGCAGCGAAGCTGGTGGAAGGTCTAGAGCACAAGTCTTACAAGAAGCAGCTGAGGGAGCTGGGGTTGTTTAGTCTAGAGAAGAGGAGGCTGAGAGGAGACCTTATCACTCTCTACAGCTACCTGAAAGGAGGCTGTAGTGAGGTGGGTGCTGGCCTCTTCTCTAAAGTAACAAGTGATAGGACAAGAGGAAACGGCCTCAAGTTGCGCCAGGGGAGGTTTAGGCTGGCTATCAGAAAAAATTTCTTCACTGAAAGAGTGATCAAGCATTGGAACAGGCTGCCCCGGGGAGCGGTGGAGTCACCATCCCTGGAGGTGTTCAGGAAACGTGTAGATGTGGTGCTTAGGGACACGGTTTAGTGAGTTAGGTGGTGTTGGGTTGACGGTTGGACTTGATGATCCTTGAGGGCTTTTCCAACCTTAATGATGCTATGATTGTTATCTTCTTAACAAGGTAAAAGACGTACAAAAAAAGATGTATACCGAATAGGTCTACTAGAATACAAACCTAACCGAAAATTAAGCACCACTAACGATTTTTAAAAGTCAGATGCCACTGGTAAAAAGACATGCACAAGTACTTGTGAATTACTTAATTGTGGATACAACAGTTCTCAAGTACTATTTCTGTACTGCCATGTGTTCATGAGAAAAATGTATTTTGCACAGTCCATGTAACCACCGATGAAAATTTTAAGATAAGTTTTAATGGGAGTTATTTGCCCTTTGTGTCTTCTAAAAATGTTATCACTACCCAAGTTATTGGTACTGAGCACTTACAAAATAGACTGTTTTAACAAAAAAGGGATTAGCTGTCAAAAGTACATTCAAGTTAATAATGGAAATGTACTTTAAAAGAAGAGGGAAACTTCCACAGAAGATATTTACTGTGCCTATATTTCCTGTTTGTCAGTGTTTTGGTAAAGGACGCTTTTTCCCAAACACAAAATAGAGAAAGGCCCAATTAAGTAAAGCAAAAGAAATGAAAACAGTTTAGCAAAGATCATGCATCAAAAAAAGAAAATAATACCAAAAATCATAGATTTAAGTCACTACATCATATCTGTATGCTTTAGTTTTAAAACTTGAAGAGTCCTTTTCTGTAAGAAGGAAAAAACTACTCATGTAATTACAGATAATTTATGTAATTACAATGCAATCACACATTGTGATACAAGTGACTCCTTGCAATGTGAGTCACCTTTTGCTTTGAAACTTTTGGAATTTAGGGATTCATGTTACAAATGGAAAGGCTGCACAAATATCTGGAAGGCCAAATAAGTATGCCTTTCAGCTGCTTAATGGATGTATTTTGACATGATTATATTTAGAAGCTGGACAAAAACTGTGACATTTTAAGAGGTTTCTCAACAGCAACCCAGTTAAGCGTATCTTTGAACAGTTTTGAACACAAATCCAGGCTAATGCTCCACTTGTAAATTCTAACACTTGTAAGTGCAAACTACTTCCTATCAGGATATGTGGGTAAGCAAAGTTGTTTGCAGACCTGTAAGGTTCCTGATTCAGAAACACAATTCTTTACTGAATATATATATGCCTTTCCCCTGGTTATTTAGATTCCTATTCATATAGAATAACTTATAAGTAATGGGTAACTAAAATTCTCAACAAATAACAAGGATTACAACTTCACAGGCTTGTCTCCAGTGGGATTACACATCCTCTTCTGAAGAATGACGTAAGGGCTAATATCCAACACATTATGACATCCTCATTTGAGCTTGCATCAAATAAACATAACTGCAATGAATCTCAGTCTCTCTCTCTCTTATCTCAGACTTCGACTACGAGAGAATAGTGCACTCCTTACTCAAATGTGAATTACGGCAATGGCTTCAGTACCTACTGAAATACACAGCATGTCATACAAAGCACCAAGTCACATTCATCCAGTTATGTTATCTTCACACCAAAAGCATCTCATTTGGCTGGTTGAACTACAAAGGTCAAAGCCATCTATGGTATTCATGTAGATACACCCTTCATTTGCATCCTAATCAGTTTTTATTATATATGGCTATGAAAAAGTCCCTTCCTTAGCTATAACTAAACTTGAATTCACCTTGGAATTTGACCTAACTGCTCAGTAAAGCACCAGCTAATTCTACCTAGATTCTAAAGGAATATCAATTTACAGTACTGACAGAAATCCTAAACATTACTTATTCTTCCATAGACATCTCTCTATACTTTAATACACTTCTTCCACTGTTTGCTTTCCTTCCTCCTAAATCATTAAGCAAACTTAGTCTCTTATCAATTGAAATCAATTTTAAGTAAAGATTGTAACTAATACTAATCTAAATTACTAGGACAATAAAATGTTTTGTGTCAAATAAAAGCCAAGGCATTTAATTAATTAAGTGACCTTGCCCAACTTATCAACATCATTAACCACTAACTACAATGGCGTGCAAAAATTAAAGAACTTGGCCAGCAACCTCAGATGCCATTCATTTATCCTAACTTCCACTATTTCTCTTATTTCGGCACTTTTTAGAGACTTTTGTCCTCAAAAATATTTCACTAGGGAAAAAAAAAAATTGTAAAGGCTAAATACACAGCAGCTGATCTACTGAAAGTCTAAGAGTTTGACCAGTGATAAGTGCAAAATAAGAGCCAACATAAGAAAATTAACTGAATTAAAATGCAGCTGATCTACACAATAGTGATCTATTTTCAGCTACTTATCTCTGCAGTGATCCCCTAATCCAAAAAGCTATAACAGAACTAGTACTTATCTTAATAGAAGAATCCCACAAGAATCAAGATAACCCAGGGCAGTTTGACTCTAATCAGACAGCCTTCCACTATCCACCAAGTGCTGCAATTCTAAGTATCAGCTTCGAAAAAAAAAATAATTTTTGGCAAAAGATTAGATAACGATTAACCCAGTCACTACTAATAAACGTGTTTGTGAAATGGTACTTGACAACACATCCCATAAATTACCAAAACTTTCTAACCAGGTTAATGTGGATTCAGCTAAAAAAAAAACACCAACCCAAAAACAACCACTCTCAGAAATATGGAAAGTCATGCCTCAAGAGTCAACAAACTAGAAAGATCTTGAACCACAAAAGTTATTGTGTGTACTCTCTTAGAAAAAGTAGGAGCATTGGTTTAATAATCTTTGTCTTATATTTAGGTAAAATTTCAAAATGTGTGTTCATATATAATTGTATCAACACAGTTATGATACTACAAATACCAAAAAAATCACACTGTTTCTTGCTATGCCTACTAAAAAGTTTAAAATGGAAAAATAAATGTTATCATGAACTTCAAAGGCCAGTTAAAACTGAAAGCAACTAATTAGTGTATGTAGATATGCTCTAGATACACTTTAGATAATGAAGGATTATAAAAATCAAGATGAAAGATGAACAATTCTTCCAAATTCTTCTGCCAGTGCAATTACGAACAAAGGTCTGTTCACAGCAAGGCTGCTGTGTTTGATACCTGCTTGCCTTTCACAGCAGAGCTGACTCCAAGTTTTCTGAACCAAAAGACTGCCAAAGTCAACTTCAGCATATCAACCATACTAACATCTACTTTTATCAAAATTTTAATGGATAATACTATATTTTTAACAGTTAATCAGCTGCAAAGCATTTGAGGCTAACAAAGACTAAACCAAATTTCTTGATCAAACAGCCATCACCTTCTACTTTCTACTTCAGAAACTTCACATAAGAATATTTCTGGTTACTTCTCGCAGGCCATTCAAAAATATTCGCTGAACACTTAGAAATACTTTAGCCTTAATCACCTCCCTTTTTTTAGCTTTCCCTTTTCTTATAGGTCCAGATCCATTCATCTGCTGCTAACTGGGTCCACATGTTACTAAGATTTCCTGAAGGAAGCCCTTCCTTGGTGTTTCACTGCTGTCAAAATTCACAAAAGCAGCAACCAGCTCGTTGTTCTCATGACAGCACTACATACATTCTGTCCTTATTAAACTCAGATCATTGGTAGATCTTTCAAATCTGTGACTTCCAGTTAAGTAGATAAACACTTTAAACTAGACCCCATAATTCAGTTTCCTTTCATTGATTTTCCTGCATACTACTTGGTTGCACTTGTGTCTTCCCATGGTAGCACAGGCACTTTAAGGCTCTCTAAAGAAGGGATGGCCATCCACTGATGAAATCCATTGTTGCTGATGGCCCTACCCATGGCTGGGGGATTGGACTCAAATGATCTTGAAAGGTCCCTTCCAACCCAAACCACTCTATGATTCTATGAACTTCTTTGCTGGAGTGACCAGTTAATGTCTCAGGAAGAAAAACAGGTTGCAAATCCTTTCTCTACATGTGCATGCTCATGTCTAAGTAAATAGCGACATATTTCTTACTTTGGAATAAGTCGCACATCCTGTTTGAAACTTGTTATTCAAATGGATGGGCTAGGATTGCCTCCACATAAAAAGAGCACGCCTACTGCTACGTGGAAGTAAACTGACCTTTTTTTACAAAGAAGAAACAAAATAAATCCCTTTGGCTTTTTTTATCACGAGCCGCAACCAACAAGTTGCTGTTTGCTACTGCAAAACTTCAGGCCCACCTCACCTACCCCACACCGAACAGCTCATGCTCTCTGTTAGCGCCCGGTTGTTAAAACCATCCTCAAAGCACAGTACGACGAAGCTTAAATTCCTCCTGAGATTAAAAAAAACAATTAAATAAATAAACTTAGGGAAGTTTAATAAAAAATAAATAAAACTATGGAATTACTTTGAATAAAGGAACACCTAAAACTTTCTGATCAGCCTGAACCCTGTGAGGGAGAAGCACAGGGGACGGCGGGGACGCTCCTCC
>NW_010099316.1:3988-14456 GCF_000699245.1 Pterocles gutturalis | reverse complement strand
GGACCCGCGTGGCGTGGGACCTCCCACCCTCTCTGCTGCACCGCAAGCGCTTCAGAAGGATTTGGGGTGGGCATCACGGGTGGGAAACTGTAAACATGCCGTAGTGAGTGGATTGACCTGAAGGTGAGCTGTGGAAAGTTCACGGAAGAACTTGAAGGCTCTGGTGGGGTACAGGGGCATGGCCGACACTGTCCACCCACCAAAATGCTTCCCAGGTGGGAAATTGGGGTCTCCTGTAGGTGGTCTTCAGGGTCTGAGTTGTGTACCGCTCATCTCCAGGCGTGCCCCCGTGTCGCCTTAGGTGCTGACCCACATCCAGGTGTGAGGACAGATGCCATCAGCTCTCTAAAAATACCCTTTCTGCGTCGCCTACATGCTGTCAGATTAGTCACGTATAAAGTCATATTTTTTTCCTTGCGTGCCGCATCTACAGTGTCGTTATCAGGAGTGATGGTGAGTTTGGTGCTTTACAAATGACTCTGAATTTGGTTTCAGAACAGGATAAACCATATTTTTTCCCAGAACAAGCAGGGCTCGTTTCAAGTGTCACCCAGCAAACTGGTTCATTTATTTGCAGAAGAAGATACATAGCTCTTAGAATGACTAATTTTCGATGTATTTGGAAAGTGCTGGGTGTCTGCAGGTGGTATAAGGAAATCCAGTATGTCAAATTAGTCCTGTGTAGGTTTTAAGTAGGTTTTAGGATAGATTGCCTGCCTGAGCTGGACCATCAAATTTCATCTTTTCATTCCTGATGTGAAGATAATATCACGTGTTGGTACTTGGGGTTAAGTTTACTTTTATGGAGCTATACAATTTCAGGAAATATGACAAAACTGCATTTATAACATTTTAGTTTTCTTCGCAAAAAGTGCACCTTTGTAAGATAGATTCCTGTTAAACAAAATGTAAAGTTGGGGATAGCAACTCGGATGTACCCTGCAGTGGATTAGAAAGCTCCTAACTAAGGTGTTTGTGTGAGAACAGTCTGGTGACTAGGATACTGCTTTGGAATTAAGGAGGTTTGGGTCTGTTCCCAGCTCAGCTACTTCTTTGTGCCACTTCAAGTGTCAGTTTGCCCTCCAAACCGGGAGAGGAGAATGCTGCCTTACCTGCTATCAACCTTGTGAAGATAAAATCTGCAACTTGCCAGCAAAGTGCTTGTCTATTATTTGATGAGAGCTGCGTGAAATCCTCGGTGGATAGAAGAAACTATTCAATTTCATCTCCGCTTTCGATCTGGCATCTTTTCCTGTGACCTTGATGACTCCTGAGAGTCAGCAGAGGAATGCATTTCCTTTGTTAAGAGTCTGAAAAGCTCAAAACTATCTGTCCGCATGCTGGAAAAGCCATTTGTCTGGCTACCAGTGTCTGGCTGCCCGGCTCTGTGCTGGAGGCTTTGCTCTGTGCAGCCCGTTCTTGGTAGCTACAGGTGCTCGTGAATCATGTCAACCCCATCCAGAAGGAACGAGGGATGCATCGTGAAGGAGTGATAAATAGCCCGGCAGTAGCTCGCTCCCTAGCAAACGGCATCATGAATTACGCCGGGTCCTGACAGCCGCGATTCACTCGCTGTTAGCTACAGCTCTATGCTTGTCAATCAAGGGAATTGTTTGGTGTTAGGGGAGTGGGCTGATGGGATCTCCTGAATCACTCTCAGGTTGAGCTCTAGACACTTGAGCAATCCCTGTTTGTCTCACCACTGCTCCTGCCCCTTTGAGACATTTTTTCACATTTGAAAATGCTTGAAGTGTCAGGGGGGAGCGTTTCTTGTGAACCCATCACCCGGTGCTGCTTGGAAATGAAGATTACATCTCTGTTTGAAACGAGGCTGAGGTTAGGCAGCAAAAGCCCTTTCTTAGGCAGGGCTTAGCAAGCAGATGGTGAGGCAGTGGGGGGAGAAATGGGGCTTTTGAGTCTCTGACAAAGCATGGGGCGAGGGAGCAGGGCTGCCCTGCAGAGCATCGCTGCCTTCCCCGGACTGCCTGCACCTCCGTCTGCATCTGCTGTGCACCCCCCCCAGCCCCACCATGGGCTTGTCTGGTGAAGAAATGAGAACAGATGGCTTTCGCATGTTGTTTAAAGTACAGGCTGAACCCGGGAAGAGAAATACTGGGAAAAAAATAGGTGAAGCAGGAAGCAAGAAAGCTGGTGACAGTAAAGTTAAAGCATCATCAACCCCCCTCCTCCCTCCCAAATCCCCCTGACAGCTGTCTAGTGTGGTGCTGGGTGAGCCGAAGGGCACCATCGGCCGCCAGCCTGGGTCAGGTGGGGGTTTGATGACAAGCTCAGTCCTCCTGCAGGTCTCCTTATTTCAGGTACCCATCTGTAAAATGGGAATAATTCCATGGGGACAGTGGAGGTGGCAGCGAGCCTCTGACAAAGTCATGGTGGCCGGGGTCTCCCCCTGTTCGTGCAATGTCCCTTTTCCCTTCTGACCCCTGCCGATGCCCTGCCACGCTGCCTGGCACAGCATGGGGCCGCCGGCACTGGGCTGGTCCTGAGAAGTTGATCTGCTTTTCTGCCATCTGTGTCCGGCCTTCCATCCTTTCTCCCTCTCTCCTGTGCCAGCTGCTGCCTTTCTTTGCAGCTTCCCCAGTGGGAGCCCTGGAAATAAGGTGTGAAATCACCCGAGAAGGAATCAGCTTAGCTTGCAGCAGAGATTTAGGCTGGCTACTAGGAGAAACTTCTCAACCCTAAGAGAGGGGCAGAACAGTCTGCATTTATTTACTTTTTTTTTTTTTTTAAACTTTGAAACTTTCTGTGTGAGAAATTTAGGAGCGAGGGAAGAAGATGACGAAGATGTCTGTTTGCACAAAAACCTTTTATTGCCTCCAAACCTGCCTCAAATTTCACAGTACGGATTTCGTGGCTCCTTGGGGCTGAAGCCTGGCTGCCTGTGCAGTCACGCCGATGCAGAGAGGTGTAAGATGCTGCTGTGTAGCTTTGATAGGATTTCAGGTGACTGCCAGTGGTGCAGGAAGGATGCTTCCTCTCCTTGTAGTGCAGGGACAAGGAAGCATCGCTGCCCGTGCCTCCGCATTGCTTTCAAAAGACCCATAGGCTGCCGGGTTTTCCTGTCTCGGGCATCTTTGGTGCTCCTCTCTGTGAGCTCTAAGTGGATTTAGTTGGTGTGCTGTGAACGTGAAGTCCCTGGAGTTGTGTGGATTTGTCTCAGCTCCTTCGGGGTACATAAAAGCAAAAAATAAAAGAAAATGGAAAAAAAAAGGCATTTCAGAAAAGGAGGGAGATAAGAAATCAGCTTTCCTGCCTGTTCCCTATCCTGAGCCCCTGAAGGTAACGACGGTCTTGCACTGACCTGTTGGGCTTGCACCAGTCCGTGAAAGCACTTTCTGTGGTATTTAAGTGGCAAATGAATATGGTCCAAGAGATAATGGTGTAACCTGACTGTCAGGAAGCACACAGTGATGCCTATTGATTTACACCTCTGCATGCCGTGAATGCGAGTGCTAAGCTGTGACCAGGGCACAGCGGGTACGGGGACAGCTGAGGCTAAAGCCTGTTACTGGGCTCTCTGCAAAGTTTAGTTTCCTGGTAGCAAACCGCCAGAGCCAGCCCGTGGCAAGACGTGTCAGCATCCCTTACTCCAGCAGCCATTGCCACTTCTGAGGGATAATTTAATTGGCTTTAATTTTCTCTCGTGGCTGGGAGGACGAAGAAAACGGGTGGTTGCTGCCGTGTCTGTGGAGGCTGGTGCCAGCCTTGCTGGGGCAGGAGTGCCTGATGAGTTTAGAGGAGCGTGGGGTTTCTGGGACAACTTGCTTCCTTCACCTGCTCTTACAAATCCCAATTTTGGGGCTGGCAGTCAGGAACCCTGTGTGATTAAGCTCCCAAGCTGTTTTGTGTGCAGCCTTCGTCTCCAGGGGCCGTGTCACAGCAGCTGGGCTCCGTCACCATCACATCTCTTGTATGTGGCAGAGGATTATGCTCATTTAGTGGAGGGGTTGTGGTACGGGGCTAGAAAGGCGGTTGGTCTCGGTGTGGCTGTAGTGCAAACCTCGAATGGATGCTGCCATGGCTGGGGCTGTGCCTGTGCATCCGAAATGCAAAGCCACTTCTTCAAACCCGCAGTGTTTCAGGCAACCCTGCAAAAGGGATTTCGGGAGGTTTCTGGGCAATAGGAGCAGGGAATTGCTCTGTCCCGCTAGCTAGCAGACGGGGCATTGAGCTGTCCCTTGGGTAAAAGCAGAGACCAAAGCCAGGTGCATGCTGGCTGCCCATTTGGGTGCTGTCCCCAGCCACCCCTGGCTTCGGGGCCGTGCACAGCTGCTGTGGGAGCTGCCTCTGGTCCCGCTCACTGCTCCTGCTGCGCTGTGTGAAACACCGAGGCCGTGGTAGCATCAGTCTGGGTGTGATGGTGTTAATGAAGCATTCATCCAAGCTAATAAAAAACACCCTAGAATAAAGAACTATTTCAGTTAGAGAGTTAATCAAGCCAATAAAACCTGTCAGTGTAGCAGTGGTGTTCCAGTGCTGTGATGCAGAGGCTGAGGCACCACCAAAGTCTGAGGCTCTTCTGGAGCTGCTGCTGGAAGGACCCACTTCAGACAGCAGATGGGGGGCACGGCGTGCTGCACCCGGTCCGGCTGCCCCTGCCGTGCGTGGGGTGCTCTGGGCAGGGCTGCAGCCCCCTGGGGAGATTATCTGGAGCTGGATGGATCATTGATAGCCAGCATAAACCCTCTGGATTCTGTCTTTGCTTCTGTATGTGGTTTCAAGAGAGTTTCTCAGGTGTGGGGGTGAGGGAGAGTCTGAGGGGGGGGTCAGCGCTGCTCGTGCCTGGGCTGATCCCCTCGGACATGCACGGAGCTCCTCTGGAAGGGGGCATGGCCAGATCCTGGCACCTGTTGTTGTCCTGCTGTTGGGATGGTGCAAAGAAGCTTTCGGGGCAGTTTGACCAGCCAGAAAGGCAGAAGGTGCTGCACGCGAATTAAAGGTTTGGCGTTCTTAATGTTCCCCTGATAATGTCTGATACAAAATCCATAGTCTGTAGCTCATGAGCAAGCTTGTCACGAGTCCTTAATACCCCAACTGCAGACCCTGTTATTTACATTCGATTGAAGATGTAGGTCATACAATATGTTTTTTCTCTTTCCTGATCGGCTGAGTGTAAAAGGCAGAATCCAATTTTCAGTGCCAGTAGACCTGATTACAAATTCAAATTTTTATTTCTCTGAGCAGTTTTGTGACATTTGCATTGTAATTTGCTGTTTCCATAAATATTAGTGGTTCATTTGCTGGGATATTCATCCAGAGCAGATGCAAGAGGGTTACAAACACAGGCTTGGTGAAAGAATGAAGTCTGGGAGTGCCTATCAGGACAAAATGGGTTTTGTCACATCTGGCCACCCTTCCCTCTCACCCTTTGCTGTGTACATGCAGCTGATGTGCATACACCCATCACCATATATTTTTTAATGCCCAGGTGTTACACCATAGCATCCTGCTGCTTCGGCAAGGGGCACAGCTCATTTATGGCTCTTCGATTAGGCAGAGTTCACGTTCATCCTTTCAGGCTGAAATCATTCGCGTCCGAGGACAAGGAGAGAACTTTCCCACCCAAAAGGGAAATGATGTTGCATTACTGAGCAACCAGCCCAAGTAATAATATAATGTTAGAAAAATGCAGTTCCCTCGAGTAAAGGAAGCTCTGTAAACTTCAGCTCCTCCAAGCTGCTAGTGTAGCCATTGCCTGTATTATAGTAACGCTGCTGTCAGACCCAGTCTGCTGAAGTGCTCAGGAGAGAACAGGGGTAAAAGGGAATGAGAACCAGTTCCTGGTTAAAATGAGGACCCCTTGTCAAATCTGAATACTCTGACTTTATAATACAGATTTTAGGATCTTGGGGCACATCCCTTCTTTGCTGTTTAATTTGTTTTTTATCTCAGGTGGGTGCTGGATGAGGTGATGGTCACCCCTGGTCCTGAAGATCTTGGAGAAGGGGCTGGCAGAGCCAGGGTGGAGGAAGCTAAAACAATGTGAGGTTTCCACTTGCTGGGGTCAAAAGTCTGGTTGTGTCAAACCAGAGGAGAAAGAGGCTCATTTTCAGAGCTGTCAGTGTTTGGGCAAACCCACGCAAAGAAGAGACACATGGTAAAGTTACTCTGTGAGCAGTGCCTGTGGTTTGCTCTCTTCTGCTCACCACGGGGTGGGCAGTGTTAGTGTGTGCTGTGGTTTATTTGGGGTTCTGTCGGTGCTGAGTGTGCATGGGTTCCATGGCCAGGGCAGGGACCGAACAGTGTTTGGGCAAACCCACGCAAAGAAGAGACACATGGTAAAGTTACTCTGTGAGCAGTGCCTGTGGTTTGGTCTCCTCTGCTCACCACGGGGTGGGGAGTGTTGGGGTTCTGTCGGTCCTGAGTGCACATGGGTCCCACGGCCAGGGCATGGACTGAACCACGGGGACCTTCCTTGGGCTGAGTGCAGCAGCTCCCCAAGTCGGACACTCACTAGAATATTCTCTAGCGAAGTGCTGGTCTTCATAAAACCTGTAGGAACTTGCTGTCTCGGAGGTCACTGCCTTCCACGCTAATTTGTTTCAATGTAGGAGGACAGACGAAGCTGTCTCAGGAGCTTCATCTCTTCAGAAACTGGTATAAAATGCATGAGCTATAAAAATGTAATTTAAAAAGTGCCTGAAATGCAAATCCCAATCTATTTCCTGTAAGCAGGGTGCTTGTAGGAGATATCCTAGAAGCTGCTGCTGCCCCCAGTCCCTCCCGTGGCTGTGGGAGAAGGTATTTCCCGTTGCCTGTCCTCTGCGCAGGCAGGACTGTTAAAGAGGGTTGTATCTGCTTCTGCATCTGCTGTGCCCTTGGCTGGTAGTCATTTGATAAATAGTTTTGCAGTTGGTTACTTAAGCATCTCCTGAGCTGCAGTTCGCATCTTGACTGTGGGCGAGGGAGGGCTGCTGCCAAAAGTCAGGCTCTGTGTCAAGAGCCTCCTAAGATTTGGCTGTCTTTCCTTAAAACCCCAACCCCTGGAGTTGTCATTACAGGAGAATCACTTAGAGAGGGAGAAAAAGAGCTTCAGGCTGTTGTGGGGGTAGATAAAAAAACCCTTGAAAACGTGAGCTGCAAATCCAGGAGACACACAAGAAGTCCAGGTTGGCTGTACGTAAAAATACCACTAGCTCAGAGCTGATCTCCAGAGGTTCTGAGTCCAGACAGCGGGGCCATTTCAGACACTCCTGCTTGGCGGGGCTCTGCCTGGGTGTCTGCAGGAGAAGTGCAACCACCTTAATCGTCTTGCTTTGGTAGGAAAAGAGAGGGTGCACAAAGAAGTGCGGGGCAACGCAGCAGGAACTCTGGGTGCAATAGTTGTTTTCTGTCCAGCTGTCCGAATACCTTGTGCGAGCGCTTTGACCTTGGCAGATTGACTCTCCACTGGGAGAAGCAAGCTCCATCTGCCTTTCCGTACTTTGCAAGAATGTGAAGCTAGGAGGACTTTAAAAACTGCTTTCGCAGCATCCCGCCTGTGGTCTGGCCGGTTTAAGCTGTTTGAGGGTGACCGTGTCACTCTCAATGTGACCAAATGCTGCAGGTTCTTCCCTGTGCCTGCCTGCCTGAGCACCCCATCTTGGGCTCCCCAGTCAGTGTTTGCAGAAAGTCCTCTGGAAACACTGTGACCTTTGCAGTTCTTTTGCCAAGGCAAACATGGAGATGTTGGAGGGACCTTTTGCACAGTGGTTAGATGGCAACAAGGATTTTGCAGCTGAAGTTTGGGAGAAAATACGCTTCTCTTTTTAACCCTGAGCTAATTTAGCTCTGGGATGAAATCAGCTGGGAAAGGAGTGAGGAGGAATTTTAAGTGGTGTGATAGAAAGGCATGCAGCAGGCTGTGCGTGAAGGGTTAACTCAGCAGGGTTAAGGGTTGTCCCAGGGGTGCAGCCCAGGCTGCATCTCCTGGGGGACTTCGTGTTGCACACACACATTCAGGGCGTTTTTCGCAGCATTTTTCAGTGTGCTGTGATGGCAGAGGTTTTAAAGGCTGTTACAGGAATCAGTCTGACCTCTTACCTCTATAACCAGGAGGACATCATTGTCATTTCTGCTACCAGAACCATCCTCCCCTTCCCGCAGGGATCTCCAGACCATGGAATAAACCCTGTGCAGGAGTTTTGGATAGATGGGCAGGCTCCTTTGGGTTGCCAGTAGCAAAGGAGAGCTCTTTTTCTCTTGTAGAGAATGATAAAAGGCCCTTCTGCATCTGGAATGACGAGAGGAATTTGGATCTATAGAGCACAATTATCCACGTCACTGCTTGTTAGGATGCTGGCGTTAACACCCTTCCTCTTGTGGAAAATCTCTTAAGCCCCGAGGACCGGCATGAAGCGTCATGCTCTGTTGAGCTTTGCTGAAGCGGGGATGAATCACACCAAGTTGAAGATTTGGCTTCAATATATTACCAGAAAGATACCTTCTTTTGATAGCCTAGCAGTGGGGTACTGCTGCCCACCCAGCGTGGCAGGATCTGTTTTGGGGGAAAAGACAGTGCTTTTTGGAGTATGCATATGTTGGGGGGTTGGAGTTTGGATATTTGAGGGGGCTTTCATTTGGTTTTGGTTTTGAGTGCTCTATAAAAGCAAAAGGCAGGTCTGGAAGAGAGCTCAAGACATCTCCCAAGGGTTCTCAAGATGTCTCTCCTTGCAGGATTACCCCAGAAGATGTTTATCTCATGTGTTTTTAAAAATTTACTCCAGAGAAGCGTTTCACAGCATCTCTGAATATCTATCCTGCTACATCCGTGCCATTATAGGTAAGAAAACACTTTCTTATCAGGGAAACTGTAGCAGCTGGTTTAACCTTCTGCAAAGAAAGATACCCCATACAAGAGGTGGCCAGGTTTGACCCTGCATAACTTGTAAGATCTCATGAACTGACAAGTTCAGGTAATTTAGTAATCTGGGGAGGTAATGCAAAAGGTAACCCACTGTATTGAACTGATTTCTACCCCCGTGATGGGAATGCATTTCCAGGAGCGGAACCATCAGCAAACCAACTGCGCATTATTTGCTTTCCTTGTCAATTGGAATCAAGGACCCTGATTGTGGAGCATAATACTGCTCTTGTAATTCAGCCTTTATCTTTGTGCCGGAGCTGGGCATAATTGTATCTGTGTCTGGAGGGACAAGGAGAAGGGTTTCAGTAGCTGGTTCTCACAAAGGCATCTTTAGAAAGCTCCTTACCCCTGGTACGGGCGTGGAAGAGCTCAAAGGAAAATACCCCTGAGTAGCTTTAGGCATTTGAACAGTCATCATTGTTTGATTCGGATTCAGTTACAGGACTAACATCTAAATGTTAATTCTTTTTAGGACATTATCAGCCCTTTCAGCAAAGACAGAATGGGGCTGCGGTATTACACTGGCAGCCAACCATGCAGATAAAAGCCCTTTGAAAGGACGTTTCTTAGAAGGGAAACTTGATCAGAGGGTGCAGAATAATCGTGAAGATGGTCTTTTCTGAGGGACACGGAGCAAAGATGATGCATGAAGAAATCCAAATAAGGACCAGGAGGCTTCTGACTGGGGGAATGGGAGTGCCAGCAATTTTGTGGCCTCCGAGAACAGGAGTGCAGACAGAGATCCTTGTAATCCTGTCCTGCAAATTGCTGGTATGCCTGGAGACCCTATGGTGCTGGGTAAGCTGTGTCACATGCTGGGTTAAGACTGAAGTTGATCACTTGATGGCCAGTGTGTGCCAGGGCAGTCGGTGTTAGGTGGCTCTGTGCTAGGCAGCATGGGTCAGCGTGTGGGCAGATGGGGTTTGGGCACAGATTGCTGTTCTCTTGATTCTCTGCACTGCCTTGCTCAGCAGGTAGTGCCTGTATGCACCAAGGTGGGCTGTGACCTGACCCTGGTTCCCTGCGAGTCCTCAGTGACAGCTCGGGGGGTGACAGCCCGGTCCTGCCCTTCTCCATCACCCATTTCCACTGCCGCAGGGCTCGGTGGCCGGGCTGCCTGCTGCAGAGCAGGGACTTGCACGCAGCCGACAGAAAGCATCTTGTTTTCAGGCTGCCTGAAACATGTGCAAAAAGGCAGTGGAAATGGTAAATAGCTTCCCCCCAGGTTCTCGGAAAGGAAACGAGTGACTGGAGAGGCGGTAGGAGAGCAGCGGGGGCAGCAGGGGGGACACCCGCTGCAGCCACCCCTGGGCATGCTGCTCCTCTGCGGTGGCAATGGGAACTGGCTGGTGGGTGCCAGTGGGGAAGGACCTGCCTCGTCCCCTGGAAGAAGGAGGTCTGGCGCCATCCTGAGCGCTGCCACCGCTGCTTCCGGCGACAGATCGGTGTGGTGTCATCTAGGAAATGCGATTTAGATCATCATCCTTTTGCAGCAGATGGGGGAAGGGAGGTGGGGGCCCTTATCTCTTTTGGGGATTAATTTCTCTTTAAGCTGCCTTATTTTTTTGCCTGTTTGCCTTTCTCTCCATCCCCTCTCAAGTCTCA
>NW_010099316.1:0-3957 GCF_000699245.1 Pterocles gutturalis | reverse complement strand
AAGAGCGGGAGCCACAAGAGGATCCATGGTTCCCACTGCCATCACGCCGTGCCCTGCACCCAACCTTCATTTGGGGGGTGAGACCTGGGTAGAAGGCTGGGACTGCTGTCAGTTTTCCCCTTGGATGGAGTTGGGTTTTGCTAGGCTACATGGAGGGAAGAATCCAGCAAACCTTATATCTGTGTGTCACCAAAATGCATCCACCCCTTGGTGGCCTTGTGATTCTCCTGCATCACAGAGAACCTTTCATCCCCACTACATCCTTGAGAAGTTGCTCCATTTCCAGGTTGGTCATCATCCCCGCTACGGCTGCCGGCCAGCAAAGCTCTTTGGCACGTGCTTAGCATTAAGCACAGAGAATAGTTCCCTGGGGAGCTTTTCTTAAGTGTGTTGCTGGAGCGAGGCTCTGGTCAAGACACCTGGACCAAAGCCCACCCTGCAGCGGTGGGCAGCATCACTCTGCACTTCTGGGAGCCTGTCACAGCCCCCGGCTGCTCCCGGCGCAGCCTCTTGGCGTGGTTGTGCCCATTTTCCTGCTCCCTCCTCCATCTTCCTGCTATTTATTGTCCCCTCCTGGCTGTGGGAAGCAGCTCCTGCGCTCAGACCACTTTGGAGCAGGGAGCTGTGGTTTTGTTTCCAGAGTCTGGCATGGAAATGTCCCCTGGTTTTCTCCTGGGTCTGCAAAGGGCAGGAGTCCTCGGCGCCTGGGGCGGATGGCTCCTGCCACACATACACTGCACATCAGCAGGCATTGCTTTTTGATGTGCATTGAGGTTTTGTGCAAAAAACATGTGCTTCATCCTATAATTCTTTTGGGTTTAAGCACAATCCCAAACAATCACGAATACCAATAGTTGTGTTTTTTCCTTGCAAGATCCTTTTAAGTCAAGTACAAGTCACTGAGCTTATATTGGGAGTAAATAAGCTCCACAGAATGACTTTGGTTATACATGAGGTCAGACAGAATGAGCTAATATTCCCTTCTGGCCTTGAAATTAAACTTTTCAGAAAGCAGAATTTCATCCCACAGCTTCTAAGCTGCTAGCACCTTTCTGTACGGAGGAGCCCGAGCCCCAGGCTGCACAGTGCTCTGCACCTTGTGAGGCTGCTCACCCTCTTATCACCAAAATATAGCCCTGCTTGGAGGCAGTTTTCTTTTGTTACCCAGTTTGAAAGAATGTGGGCAGCTGCTGGGGGTGTGTGATGGTACAAGAAATCTGTATGATGGAGTGTGGTGCCCTAATTAACATGCGAAGGGTAATTAATCTCTCCGTAGCAGCGGTGGGCTAGCTTCCCTGGAAATATTATTCAAGCAAGCCCCATGTGAAATTTTTACCAATTGCAAACCTTACAGACAAATTCCAGATTTCTGGAATTATTTGAGTGAGAGCTCTGGAGAAAGGACCACGTTAGAAATTAAGTTTTATGCTTACAAAAGCCAACAGTGGCATCGTCCTGCTCTCTCCAGCCCTGTTTCTTTCCATTTAACCAGTGCTATACACACTGCTATGGCTTTTTTATTCCTTTTTGTTTTTTTCCCTTTCTTTTTTGCAGCCAGGATGTTTTTTCTTGCCTTTTTATTGTTCCAGTGACCTAGCAACTCCACTTTGGTGGAGCCCTGCCAGGAGACTTCCTCCCTGAGCCGTCTGACAGTCTCCAGCAGCACTGCCCTCGGATGGGAGCACAAGTTACAGTGACACCAGGCTGGGTCCCCACACAGCTTCTGCTCTGCCCTCGCAAGCGCTGATGAGGGTACCGCTGCCTTCCCGCCGAGCAAAGCTTCCAGGGGATTTTAAAAACCCTGGAAAGAGAAAGGAGAAGCACTGCGTGGATGGGATTTTTTGTAACTTTTCTGCAGGACGTTAGAGAAAAGCCTGGAGGGTTTTAGAAGTGAATTAGGTGGTGCTGGGCTTTAGCATGTGGGATTTGGGATTAAGGAAGAATTTTTTTCCTGTGAGGGTGGTGAGGCACTGGCACAGGTTGCCCAGAGAAGCTGTGGATGCCCCATCCCTGGAGGGGTTCAAGGCCAGGCTGGATGAGGCTTTGAGCGACCTGGGCTAGTGGAGGGTGTCCCTGCCCATGGCAGGGGGATTGGAACTAGATGACCTTTAAAGTCCCTTCCAACCCAAACCATTCTATGGTTCTATGATTCTGTGATCTGTGGTGCAGGCGGGGTGGTTAGAGACATCTGAGCATTTCAGGGCAGCAGGAGAAAGGATGGAGAGGAGGTGTGAGTGCTGAGAGAGCTGTGCCATTTGGGAGATTTCTTTTGTCTTATTTTTATTAATGTTTGCTGCAAACAGTGAGAAAAAAATCCCTTTGGTAAGTGCTTCTGGGCCCCATCAGCTGGTGCTGGCTAGAGCTGCCTTCACAGCCCCTGGGGCTGCAGGGGCTTTTCCTGCATTAACACTAGGACTTGACACTGGAGGGGACACCTTTGAGGTACAAAATAAACGAGCCATCAAACAAGTAAATACAGCCAATTCGGGCTTTCTGCTCAGGAAAAGCAGCAGGGACATGGGTTCCAGGGCATCACTTCGGCTGGAGACTTGGTCCTCTCTTCGCTGGCTGGCTGGATTGGGATTTTACTGGAGCCTCAGTATGGTTATGGGTTTTTTTGGGGAGTATGAATAGTCATGAGACTTCTTATTCCTGTTGGAAGTGGACTCATTTGAAAGTGTTTTCTAGAGACTTGACAATAAAACAGGGCATTTTTTTAAAAATTCAGTTGCCAAAAGCTATTTAAAAACAAAAGCTCATGAGAAGAGGTTTAAGGCGCTGCTCTGAGCCCTGGGCTGGTGGTTTTCAAGAAGAGTGGGTCCATGCGGTCCCAGGGATCTGTGGATTGAAGCCAAAATGTCCAAAGAAGATGAGTAAGAAACGCAGGGTTTCTTGGGCTTGAGATGGTAATCTGGGAGCCTGCACCTCCCTGGAAAATGTTCAGGACACCAAAATTAAGAGGTTGGAAACCTCTGGATAAGCAGGACACTATCCTGTCCCTGCACTGTGCAGGTTTTATTCCCAGTTGCAGGTGGGCCATATGCTTGCATCCCACGCTTTTGGAAATGCCTGCAGGTTTCTGTGTGCTCTTTAGTTTGGAGTACCTGTTTCTCTGCTTTAGGGTACTGCTCTTAAGAGCAATAATTAGATCTTTTTTTGTTCTTATGGCGTCTCCAAGCATCAGGCTCTGGGGTCACGAGCATGCCGCAAGTAACAAAAGGTAGGAAGCAAAAATGTCCGTTAGCATCCTCCATGGTTTTACAGGTCCCAGAGGGGAGGCGGTGTGGAAGCGCAGTCTGTTTTTGTCTCCCAAAGCAGCACTGCAAGCAAAGTGCCATGGCCTGGCATAGGAGGGGCTGAGGATGGTGCTGATGCCCCCAGCCCCATGGGCATCCGTCACCCATAGCTGCTGGGCAGGCGTTAACCATCCGGACCCTGGCACTCAGCGCTTGTGGGGTCTGCTGCTGGCATTAAGCCCTCATCCCCTTTCTTAAGCTGATGTTATTAAAGCTCCAGTCACCTTTGGTGGCTGCATAAATTCTTTGTGTTATGGTTAAAATGATTTAATGTCCTGCTAATTGCCTGCCTGGGACCTGATGGGGAGAGGATGAGGAGCACGAGGACCAGAGCAAGGCTCTGCCAGGAGATGTGTCTATGGGGCACCCCATCCAAACCGAGCCCCGCAGCAGGGCGGGAGGTGCTGGTAGGGCTTTCCTGCACCTCTTCTCTTCCCCACCCCCCTTCTCTCACCACCTTTCTTCATCCAGCCTGAATAATTCCTTTTATTAATATCAAAAGAATTAGCAAAGAGGGTTGACCGCATGTGGTTAAAAACCTCTCGCATTCTTCCCGTGCTTAGTGCACACGAGGGACCTTCCCCAAGCAATATTATCAACGTGTTTACGCTGAGCTGACCCGTCTCAAGTATGAATTTATTTTTTTTTTTAAGCTTCATTT
>NW_010099315.1:0-23805 GCF_000699245.1 Pterocles gutturalis | reverse complement strand
GCCCGCTCCTCCTCCTTCTCCTCCGCCGCCATCGCTACCCCCGTCACATGAGCGCGTCACGTGGGCGGGTGAGGGCGCAGCCCACAATGCACCGCGGCTGGTCGCCATGTAGGGGGGTAGACCTGCTGTCCTCCGGGCCTGCCGCGGCTGTGGGAAACGAGGGAGTCACCCCAACGGGAAGTGTAAAATCCCGATATTGCAACGAACGAGGCTTCCGAGTTAAAACAGGAACGTGAGAGTGTTAAAAACCACTTAAAATCCCCCCGAAACACCCCCGAAGTGGTTTGGTGAGGGCCTGAGCTGTGTGGAAGGGGCCCAGCGATGACAAACCCCCCCCTCCGGGGCAGCTGGCGGGACCTCACCTCGGGCTGCAGCAGCTGCAGCCTCCTCTTCTGCTTAAAGGGCAAGCCTGGCGTGGGCAAATGGCGAGCGAGCGCTTTGGAGAAAGGGCGCCTCGCTTGCCTTGTATTGATTTAAAACATAAAGAAAGCCGAAAGTGCAGACTGCGCTTTCTCAGGGAAAGGCAAAAGCTTGTAAAATTTCTCCATTATCCTCCTTTTGGATAGTAAAGTAATTTTACTTGAGCTGTTTGGTCCAAAAAGTTCTTCCTGTATTAGACAAACCCCTGAAAAAGGTACTTAATCGCTGTAGAAAGGTCCAGCCTTCTGCCAGATTTCATCGTCAAAGACGACCTGAATCCTGTGTGCAGGCCATCAAGCAGCGCTTTGTGATTTAAATGTTTTCTTAATGAGGGCAGAAATACCCGTTAATTAAGCCAAAGGATTTATTTAGCTTTTCAAGATGGTAGAAAGAAAAGTGTTGACTTGTACCTGACAGTGGTGTCACCCCAGAGGTCCAGCTGCTCTGTCATTAATTTGATCAGTAACCATTCGAGAAAGTCAAAATAAGTTTTCACAACACGCTGGTGTTGCGTGCTTGTAGCGCATCTGCTGTGAATTACTATTGGGCATCAAACACCTGATTTTCACTCAGTGTGTGTCTTTTAACAGATGCATACCTGCCAAAGAGAGAAGTATGATACAGAATTATGGGGTTACATTTTCAACTGCCCTAAACTCCTCTAGATTCCTTGAAATCAGAGCAGCCCTTTCAGCTAACTGTAGTTACTCTTAAAACCATGGTCTTGAACTGCAAAGCTTCGCTGCAAAAGCACCCGTGCAACGAACTGGAGGGTTTCATTGCCACTGGAGGGAGCTCAAACATAATGCGTGGCCGTGCAGAGCACCTTGAGTTTTCCAGGGGGCATAAGTAAAGAGAACTAGTTTACATACTCTGGTAAAAGGGGGAACTTTGGAGAGCATCGTGAAAGCCTGCGTACAGGAAAAAAAGTCTTTTTCCTAGCTAAGTAGCCCAGTTTTTCCAGAAGACCGTCGGCATGCCACCCTGTTCTTTCCCAGGTCTCTCTCATCCACAAAATATTTTTTGTTTATGGACATGGTTTTCCTCCAGGCCATAGTCCCCAAACTACCCTCCCGCTGTCATTCTCGGAAAGAAAATGCTGAGAAACCGCGGGAGACAGCTGGATCCATCATCGGTGAGGGTGAAGGGAGCCCCAGCCCACTCTGATCGTGAAGTGTAGAGACAGAGTCAACAAAACTGATGTCTCCATGGCTCACAGCTGCTTCCCCAAGACCCTCCTGCTCCATTTGTACCATAATCTTAACCACAGCAATTTCAGAGACGTTCAGTTGTGGGTCAAGGGAGAGAACCCTCCCCAACAAGAACTGACCTGCACAGCCTACTCCATCAAACGATAGGTACCAATTCCAGGGCTTTGACAAAAGGATCCCATAGAAACTGTCTCACATAACTTTTGGTCAATTTTATCAGTGAGGATATTTAAAGGAAGATCTAACAAAGCAGATTTTTATTTCCTAAGTCTCAAAAAGGCTTTCTAGCCCAATAATCAAAGCAATAGGCAAAAGCACATAGCGAGTAAAGATATTAAACTGCAATTTGTGATTTAGGATGTTACTATTATGGCCAGATTCATCTGCGTATGCCAGTGGGAAGAATGGAAGTGAACTTCTTTCAGAGAATATCCTCACCAAAGCTTATCAACCTTGTTTGGTTGACTTCAGTTAATCAATTAACTACCACAAAAAATTCTGCAATCTTTCAAGCTGACTTGTGGATCAGGACTTCACCCTGCCTACTTTTGTTGCAGTGTTTTGTACACTAAAGACGAAAAAAACGTACCCTGTCAAAGTGTTTTGAAAGCTTCTGACAACAGTGGTGGATTGTCTCTGCCAAGTATGATGACAAAGGATTCCTGGAAAAATACTCAGTGAGGAATATCATCCTGCCTCTCTGCTAACTGAGCAAGCACTGTTTCCCCATCTTCTTGGCCCATTTTAGTTTATGTAAATGTCTGTAGCACTACAGTCGAGGTCCTCCATACTGTAAGAAATTCAGTGTGCCACTGTTACTTCGCTACGTAACAGAAACATAAAAAGACAGCATCTCCTTCCTTGTCCTGTGAATACAGTGAAACATACAACCTCAGAGGTTGAATACTGTGGAGTAATCTCTCCCTGATTTTATTATTTAAATTAAAAAATCCTGGATTTGTCTTTTTTTTTTAAGTCATTACCCAAATGAGCTGCGTTATCCTGAAAACTTCACAATTTCATAACATCTCTTGCCTTTTCTTGTCCTCTCTTCTGCCTGCTCTTGGGAGACCAGAAGTCCATCTGAATTCACTTAGTCTGTGATTGCCTAAGAAATAAACACACGAGTGTTAATGTCCCGCCCTGCCAATGAAGCCTTGTTATTAATTCCTGATACTATCAATGACATTATTGCCACTCCCCCTCACTCTATTCCTATCCTACAAAAATATACCAAGATGAAAGGATTCAGCTGTTTAAGCTATTTTAAAAAGCTACCTAAATCATTTAAAAATTATTACTTTACTCTTCAGCAGGTTCCACGGAGCATAACAAATTCAATATGAAATAGTGAATGTCATGGTGGAGGATCCTTCACGTGGAGCACAGGGTTTCTGTGCCTTCTTTCATCCTTGAGGGAGTTTTCATACACCTGAAACACATGCAATTTTATTTTCAAATATGTCAGTGGGTTTTTAATGTTATTTTCATGGCTGTGTGCTTAACTATTTCATATTAAACTAGCCTGGATTTATTGTGGTATAACATAGGACCCTTTATAGTAGAGTAAGAAATTACAGATATATCTCCAGAATATTTAACAGGAGAAAAAGAATATTTTTCCATTTGCTATTTCAAAATATTTACCATGCTACTCCTTTCTTCCAGTCACTTCTGTCTTCACCTTGGATACGACCTTGCTGTGCCTGAAGCTTCACAGCTGTAATGTGCAGCATGAGTTAAGTCTGAGACGATTCTCAGATGCATTGCAGGTGAGTGTTTATGTCACAGATAAATACAGTAGATTGCTCTTAAACTCATACTTTGGAATGTTTATTACAGATGCAATTTCTGTCTTAACATAAATCAAAGTACTTAAAGTGCCATATGATACCAAATGCTTAGTTTAATGGCATAAAATTGAGCAAAAACTGCATACAGTACTTTATAGGGGCTATAAAATTCTTGTGCTGCTGGCCTCACCCTTTTGCATTGCCCAGATCAATCAAGTCCACTGAACACGCTGGATAGTAAATACTCATGTGAAACAACGATTAGCTTTCAGAGTTTAGTTCTTCTAAGTTATTACTGGCTTCAGTGAAGATGCTTCAAAATATGACAGAATTGCAGAGGAGCAGGAACTGCATTTAGCATGATTAAATTTATTTCACTGTCATTAAACTATTATCTATTCTCTGAAAGAAAAATCTTGTGCTTTGCCTCCAACATGCATTAGCAACCTGTTATGAAATATCTGTCATACGTAGGCATGCAAACATTTTTTTAAATCACTTTGCATGGTAAGGAATGTGTTGTTATAAAGCTTTCTCTGGCCTGTATTTTTCCTGTCTCACTCAAACATTATTGGACTTGTGTACAATCTCCTTAAGACATGTCTAATTTCTGTAAACAGCTGCGAGAAAGGCTGAGGAAGCATTTTTTGCACCATAAAGCTATCTGAGACCAAAGATCTTGGCCTGAGGAACCTCCTGAGGTTCGAAAGGACACTCTGCCAAAGCAAACATCTCCTCCCCTCTCAGCTGAGTCAGACCACAGCACTGAGTGCTGCGGGTTTATTGCTCCTTTTTCTAAGTACACTCATCAAGAAAGATTGCTCTTTGTATTTCCCAAAATTACTTAAAGCCCCTTGCTATTCCCTAAGACAAGTGGGTACCAGGCTGCATCTCTAACAGCCAAACCTGCTCAGGTAATGTATAAAAAAATACCTGCAGTGAGAACAGGAGAGCATCATTAATGACGTGCAGCCTCTCAGCCAAGCCAGTACTTTCAGTGGGCTTTTTCTTAGTATTACTACCTGGGTACTTTGATGTAAAAAAAAAAGAATCAGTGCAGACTGCTAAAATACCTGCTAATTAACTTTAACTTCCTCTGAACATGCTATCTTTTGAAATAATTAAGTGCAGGAGACCTCTGAACCTTCACATGCCGTTTCCTTTCTGCCCGCTTTCATAGAATCATAGATCACAGCATGGTTTGGGTTGGAAGGGACCTTGGAGATCATCGAGTCCCACCCCCTGCCATGGGCAGGGACCCCTCCCACCAGCCCAGGTTGCCCAAAGCCTCATCCAGCCTGGCCTTGAACCCCTCCAGGGATGGGGCATCCACAGCTGCTCTGGGCAACCTGAGCCACTGCCTCACCCCCCACACAGGAAAACATTTCTTCATGATATCTAATATCTTTCACGCCCTGGGGACCTGTTCGCTCTCGTCACACTGACCCTCGATAAAGAGGTGGGTGCTTGGTGCCTGCGCTTCCGTGGGCACAAACATGCCAACGCAGACCGGAGTGAGGGGCACTGACCGTGGGGCTGTCTTGCTGCACTACCCAGAGCTTAATTCAGCTCTCGCCTTGCTTTTCTAAGTGTAACCTAGAGAAGTTCAAAGCATTTTTCACCTTGGAAACAGCTATTATGTCTAAAAAGCCTTCTAAGGGGGAAAAAGAAGTTTATCAGAGGCTGGTTAGCATACACATATGAGTCTAGAGCCAAATAATAAAGTGTCCAAAATGACCGAAGCATTTTCTGGATGCTCCATCAGTGAAAATATACATTCTCATAACATTTAAACATTTTTAAAGGTCTACTGTTAGCAGGATGGACGTGAAGTATTTTATAACTAAGCCCAGCAATTTCAGAAAGGAGCTTTGATTTTGAATAAAATGCTTAAGGGTTGGTGCGACACGCCGCCACCGCGCGCTGGCCCTGGGAACGAAGGAAGTTCACACCCTTGACAAGGGCTTTGTTTCCCTCCCTCTGGCTGAAGACCAAGTGAAAGCAATGCAAAGGCGTTCTTTGTCACCAGGGCTAGACTTTCCATTCTTTCGACATGAAAGCATATAGAAATGCAGAAACAGATGGGAGAAAAACTGTTTCCCACTGACTCCATTGCAGGCCTTGCAGTCTACCCTGAATAACCCTGTAAATATATAATGTGCATAGTTCATTCTGCTCTTAAAATGATGGATATTACCAGCAGCCAGTAATTTTGACTTGCAGGCTGTGACAGTTCCAGCAAGAACCCCTCCTTTCTAACCGCAGCGTAAAGCCTCGCGGTTGTCCCCACCTCGCTCGGTCTTTATCCCCCTCGGTTCCTTTATTCCAAAAGCAGATCTTGTCTCAAACTCCATTTTCTCTTCCCCCAAGGCTGAATATTTTATGCATATCAAGCAGTTCCTCATCAGGTGGCTCCTCCGCCCTCCAGTTATTAAACTTTTCTGGAGAGGTTCCAAGCCATGGGTAAGGTGGGTTGTTTTTCTTTCCTTCTCTCTAGGCTGCAGCCCAGAGCTGAGCAGAACCTTCCAAGCCAACAGCTTTATTCAGTAGTACTGTTGTTCCCTGAACTCGGTGATTAATTCCTTTGCGGATACACCTGATCTCTCTTTTCCTTGCAATTGGATCCTCTCACCTTTGTGCAGTTTGCTTCTCACCATCTCTCCTAGACCCTAGATCCAAGGAACTGCTTTTCACTTTTGACCTGTAAGCATATTTGTTTGAAATGTCTTCATTCGCTACAGGAATTCTCAAAATTCAATGATCATGCATGACTGTCCACAAAGAGCAGCAAAGAACCAAGACAAGCATGATGTAGTTTCACCTATTAGTTTCTTAAAAAAACAAATGATCCTATACCTGTATTTGACATGTCTGTTAAATATTCTTACTGAACTGAGACCTTCCAAATAAAACCAAGAAATGCAAAATCATTATCATTCCAATAAATCTGAGTTGTCTCCAACTTTATCTCTGAGAGTATGAGGCTTTGCTCTGTTTCATGACCCCAAGAAAGTGATACCATGGGAAACAATCACAAAAAGCTCTCATTTAGAAGAAAAAAGAGGAGGGGGAAAAGGGAAAGAAAAAAAAAAAAAAAAGCATTATTCTTTCCTCAATGACAAATAAGTGGAAACTAGCAATTTATCTGCCTGGAGAAGGGAGGAAAACGTTCCCCAAACTGATAATCAAGAATAAAATGAGGACAGGATATTCTGCCTGAGTATTTGTTCAAGTAAGGGGCTAGGAAGGGGGATGAAATGCAGAGTTTTCTTTTTTACTTTCCTTCAAAGAATGAGTGAAAAATCATTCTGCACAGCAAGAAAATCACTTGTAATATAATTCAGAAAATATATAGTTTCCTTTAGAAGCATCTTGCTCAACACTTGATTTCACATTTTCATTCCTTAGACATCACAATTCTTTACATTTTTATATCTCAGAGTTCACCACCTTGTGGTTTTGAAGTACAAACAACTTTGCATTATTCATAACATTAGGGAAAAAAATCGAGTAGATTCATGTTCTTCCACGTAAATGACAAGTGAATAAACAGAAGTTATATGGGTGACTGAAATATTACACTAACATTTCCTGGCACTATAGGCCTATCACAATTGCTATACATGAGGTAATCAATACTGAGTAAACCCCGCTGCCGAGCGAGGTGTCCTTCCTCAACTCGTGCAGGTAGGAAGAATCGTGCTGTGTGTCACCTGTTTGCAGCCTGAGTCATTGCTGCCCACAGGAAAACACGTTTGTTCCGGGGCTCTGGGTGGTTCCTTTTGGGAAGGAGAAAAATGACAAAGCCTTCTTTGAAAATAACCTTATTTGAGCGTAAGCAAATGGGTGAAGCAAAAGTTCTGAGATGGGTCTTATCAGAAATTATGTTTTGCTTGTATAACTTTTCACTTACGACTTGTTATATTTATATATTAATTTCTTCAATTTAGGCAAATCCCAAATTACATCTGCCTCTTAACAGCAGGAGTAGGGCAACACAACAAGAGACCTATCCCAGTGACATGGGAAGGCTGTGACCTTACCTCTCCCTGCTTCCATCAGGAATGAAATTCCCAATAATGTTACTACGTAAATTACTGTAGCTGGACATATAAACCGTGATCTCACTTGGATGAGTAAGGCAAGTCACACGATGCTGACCTGGCTTGGGACATCTCCTGTGGACTCTGGTTTGATTACACAACGTTCAGACATGCAGATACCCTTCTGAGCTATAACACGTTGTTTGCTTTTTTCAAACAGAGCCCAAGACTCTGAAGAGAAAACTAACCTGCAGAGAAGAGCTCACCCAACACAGGTGCCTTATGGGAAACTCTGGAGCACTCCTCTTTGTGCCTTGAACATTCACAGTGTTCCCCATCAGCCTAGGAGGGATGGCTCAGGCAGGGCTTGTGCTGGCTTCACCTCTCCTGCGCTGCTGGAAGTCCTTCCATCTCAGGTACTCCACGTGTGAATGACTGCACACTCCGTAAGTAACAGCTTCAGCTTCCTGTCCTGCCCTGCCCGTGTGCCTGGGTGAACGCCAGCTCACTGTTCAGAGACTTCCCTTGCCATCCAGCGCTTTGCTCCCACAGATCTAGCCCAGCGTCTGCATGGTAAGCATTAGATGAAGTCTTCGTTTAGAAGAAATTGAAGAGAAAAAAATACAAAGTTTTCTTCTTTTATCTGGAAAGCAGATGCAAAAATTGTTTCTGGAAAATCGAGCAGTCAGTTCATGTGACGTATCTACACTGAGATCTGCAACCACAAAGGCATTCAAATGAAATACAGCAAGGCAGTGAACTGCTGTGACTCGTTTATTTAAAATATCTAACATCTAACAATAAATGCCAAGCATACTGCTTTGTAAAGTTATAGGGAATGTAAAATGGAAAGAGAAAACTGAACTCAGGAAAGGGAACAGATAAAAACCCTGCTTTTGAGAATTACGCCAAGTAATAACATCCCATCCTGGCCCCTGCACAAGATCAGGAGTGTTTGCTCCCCTTGGCAAACTGTGTAAAATCACACTTCTTCCAGCTTATAGTTACACTCTAAACAAGAAGTGCTTTGGGGTAGACTTAGGCGCCAAGATCTCCAATTAACTGCCCTGCTATCCAATTTACATATAACCCACTGGTGAACAAGGACTGACTCTTAATTTCTTTGGGGAATGCGTCCCTCGGAGTCCTTCCAAGCCCTGGTAACGACTGTGTTGTTTTGGATGGCTTTTCTGTGCTGCATGCGAGTGTTCACATTGCTACAAAAAGAGAAGAAACAAACAATTAGCGCTTTTATAACTTCTTAGAATCTGATTATTCCAGGGAATTAGAGAGTCAGGAGACCTACTGGAGGTGAGAGGGGTGGAACTCTCACGTCTAAACCCTGCTCTGGGACATGCTGGGGAGGAGGGGTGGCACCGGCAAGCACAAAACATTTTCTCCTCTTGGAGTCCAGCTGCAGACACAGGGCAAACCTCACAAAGGAGCCAGGATCCTGTGGGGTTTTCTTAAGAAAGGAAAATTTGGCAATCACGTTTTTAGTGTTCATTAAACTTCATGAAAAGCGGCATTGTCTTTGGTCATTCCTCAGCCTGCAGTAGCATGTATATACTTCTCAAAGATAACATTTTTCTTCCTCCAGTAATTTAGTCCTGGATCCTGAAAGGCACCTCAGTGTGACTGAGGATGTAGACCTGTATGTCTGAACAAGATTTAGATGTTTGAGTGTTTAGACTGGTATGATTTAGTGAACAAATGTCACAACTATTCAACAGAGCACAAACATAGCTTTGATAGTCAGGTGTGCAAAATCTGCTCCACTTAGGAGTCAAAAATCTCATTTTCCAAAGTGAGTTTACATGTATCAGAGTCACAGTGCAAACTAATCAGAATTCCTCATCCTTGCCTAAAATCTACATTTTCAAGTTTTCCTTTAAAAGCTGCCTGTTACTATGCCCAGCTCTGCTTTTCTTGCTGAGCACTGATCAAATTCTTCTCAGTATGTTAGTATACCTGAACAGATCCGTTATGGTTATTAAAAATATTAAACATGCCAAAATATTTTGACTGACAAAGTGAAAAACATTTCCAGCACCTCAAGATCCCTATCTGCTGTATGTCTTGTGAAGAATTGTGCCCTCTTGGCCAAGAAGGCCAATGGCATCCTGGGGTGTATCAGAAGGGGGTGGTCAGTAGGTCGAGAGAGGTTCTCCTCCCCCTCTACTCTGCCCTGGTGAGACCGCATCTGGAATATTGTGTCCAGTTCTGGGCCCCTCAGTTCAAGAGGGACAGGGAACTGCTGGAGAGAGTCCAGCGCAGAGCCACAAAGATGATTAAGGGAATGGAGCATCTCCCTGCTGAGGAAAGGCTGAGGGAGCTGGGTCTCTTTAGCCTGGAAAAGAGGAGACTGAGGGGTGACCTAATCAATGTTTATAAATACGTAAAGGGTGAGTGTCAGGAGGATGGAGCCAGGCTCTTCTCTGTGACATCCAGTGACAGGACAAGGGGCAATGGGTTCAAGCTGGAACATAGGAGGTTCCACTTGAATATGAGGAAAAACTTCTTTACAGTGAGGGTGACAGAGCACTGGAACAGGCTGCCCAGAGAGGTTGTGGAGTCTCCTTCTCTGGAGACATTCAAAGCCCGCCTGGATGCGTTCCTGTGTGATCTGATCTAGGTGTCCTGCTCCAGCAGGAGGATTGGACTAGATGATCTTTCGAGGTCCCTTCCAATCTCTTAACATTCTGTGATTCTGTGAAAATAAATTCACTGGTGGTTACACATCAGCCCAGGCAGAGCTGTGGCATCAAAAATCCCCAGGGTGTGAGGTGGGCTGGAGTACCGGTCCCCGGGCAGCAGCGATGCTTTAGACAAGATGTGCATGACACAGAGCACTTGGGAACAGCCCAGACACAGGTGATGTGAGCATCACTTACTTGCTGCTGAAAATTACTTTGCCCCCCAGAAAAAGAAAGCAAAGCCAGGAACCCTGCACTCGTAACAAGAACCCTGCGAGAAGGAGTCTGCAAAAGAGGCTTTAGCAGAAAACACAGCCTCTGGGTTTAGGCTTTCACTTTGCTTTTTCATGAATGTAAATAACAGTAAAACAAAATGCTTCAGTGTAAGGTTTCACTCAGGGATGACTTTTTAGAGGGATCTTCAATAAAGGATGCACCTGCCTCCATCCCTAGCTGTCCCAGCATCATTTCAGCTTCTAGTCTAGCTTTTCCTAGCCCTGGCTCCCATTTTACTGCACTTTCTGCTCCATGAGAAAGACCAAAATTTCTTATACGGACACCTGAAAGAGCAATGTTGCTCTCGGCACATTCCCATCCTTTATTCCCTGTGAGTATTTCCCACTGACAGCCTCAAATCCCGTGTCCCCCGTAGGAGAAGTAATTTTCCTACAAAACTGAAGGGCTGGCATTTTCAGGGAGATAATGTTGCGGACATTACGCCCAGGAGATAACATTTTGATAGCCAGCCCTGGACCCGGCGTGGCCGTGGAAGGTGTCCAGCAGTGGCGTGTAGCCCAGCAACCTGCCCCAAACACCAAGTGCTTCCAGGAAATGGAAAAGAAACACAGCGATTTTAACAACCCTTTCACAGGTCCCACGGGACTGGGAAGAACTGGTGGATGAATCACTGCTCACAACACATGCCTTCAAGGAAGTAAAAAAAAAAAAAAAGAGCTCCAAATGTCATAATTGGCTCCCTGGGGGCCGAGGGAGACCTACAACCATGTTTCTGCCTGTAACCGTACCACCCTGATCTTGACGTATGCAGCAACTGGTTACTCAGAGCTTGGGTGAGAGGGTCTGTAAGAAAAGAAACAGCATCTAGCAGTAAATGGTCCTGCTGATGCAGCACAGTGTTGAATCTGTAAGAATATCTCTGCGCTGTTGCAATACTTTCCTCATTTATGTGTGCACTGGGTACTTGGGAAATAGATTTAGCAACCAGGCATTGTTAAACTAAGGTATGCTCTGCCTTCAAGATTTATTTTGGACGCTTACTATTAATATCTGCCACGGTAATCTTGCAGTTTCTCTGAGTTAGTGATGTATGTGGGCCCCGCAGTGACAATTCACTGTTGATGCTGTTGTCTTAGGATAAGCCATAGAGCCCAACAATGGTTCATTGCAAGTCCAGCTCCCAAACAGCAACTCACAGCTAGGGCCTGTCAGATGCTCCTGCAGTCCTTCCTGCGGGGCTGCTGGTTGTTCTTGTCACCTCTCAGCTAAGGGATAAGCAAGAAAAAACAAGGGTAAAAGCGAGGAGTTAATGTCTGCAGTTCCTTTTCTGATCAACAACTGCTTCAGATCTTAGACACACACTGGCTTCATAAACAGGTCATCTTTGCTTTAGTCTGAGAAAAGCTTACGTCAGCCTACTTCAGAAAAATGGAAGAATATCCAACAACTTTTTAAAATTCTGTTCTTATTTAATTAGACAGATTGATCGGGGAAACCTGAATCGCTTCAGGACAAGACTGTCCTGAGCAAGACTGTCACAAACTCATGCTCCCTCTTGAATTTGCTGGCAGATGGAAACACAGCAAAAGTAACTGAAGGGAAAAAAAAATAGTTTTCCTAACATTTCACAGAACTACTGGTAAGTATTATATGCTCATATTCAAGATGCATTATAAATACCTCAATAGGTTAGCTTATACCTTTGCTTTCATATCTAAAATCTTGTTCCCTTCTTAAGCTCTGATGACCCTGTGACTGAAAGCGAGCTTTTAGGAAAGAACACTGTCACGCTAAATCCTCACAGCGCAAACTGCATGAATGAAACAGAGAGGAATTGTATTGGCAGGTATAATTGTACCTATAATTTCAGTGATGTCATGTCATGATACAGCATTTTATTTTCAGGTACCTTCATTATTTGTATAAGAAGACTTTTTCTATCACACTTATCATGAGCAGTTAGATTATTCCTGCCAAAAATCTGTTTGAGTTAAGGGCAGGTGCTTGTGACTCGTTCGCTGGGATTGCCAGGCATTTCCTCTTTGGATCAATAGGCTGCCTTCATAAATGAAATATTAATAACGAAACCCCCTCCATTTTAAGGGTCTTGTTAAGAAATAAGTTTTTATGCCTACAACAAATTTAATCCACTCCTAAAATGCTGCATTCACCACAAATACACAAAGTTGCTTATTAGAATCCAGGAGGATAGAAAAAATAATGCATTAAAAAAAAAAACCTAAATCATGACAGCTGCATAATTTCAGCTAAAACCAATCTATTCCAGCAGATTTTGGTTCTCTTTACACAGAACAAACAGAAATTTTTTCTTTGTCTTCACCAGAAGTTAGTAAGGGTGTCTGATTTGTAACATCACTTGTGAAAATCAGCTAGAGACATTTCCTTCTACTTCTGTATGCAGTGTGTTTCTTTGTGCCCTTTTACTCCTAATTCCTCAGTTACGGTAAAACACGTGCAGATTTGCGAATTCACCCTGCCACGCCAACCAGACCCCTGAGCAATGCTGGCGTTCACAATGAGGCACTTGCATGACTGAGCCTTTCTTTTTTAACAAGATCACATTTCACTGTTTCAATACTACAAAACTGCGTAACTACACCAGGCTCCACCCAGAAGGCTGAATGAAAGCTCTGCACGAGTAATACGAGGTTAAATCTGTAGTCTTCTGCTCTGACAAATGTTCAGAGTACAAATGGAGCTTGCATTTATGCCGGTGAGGAAATGTGGGTTGAAGGTACTATCCTCCCTGCTTTTGCTGTCTTCAGTGATGTATTACTTGCAAACCTACACTGGTCTCACAAGAGCTTTATGAAGTTCCCTGCCTTCTCCTTTCTGTCCATTAACACTTTTTGCCTTACCTGGGCTTTATCTGTGCAAATTTGCAGCTGCAACCTGCATGGGGCCAAGCACTGACTGCTGAAAATGCTTAGCTACTAGGGAAGTCCTTTATTTTTCTCCATCTCTGTCTGCTGTTTGTGCATTATGGCAAAGTTGTACCAGTTAAAAATAGATGTTCAACCTTCTGAAGAAAGCCTCCAGAATATGGCATAGCAGAATATACAGAAGCCAGTGCAATAAAGAACTTGTATTCAGCTTCTCAGTTGAAATCATGGCTATGCTACATCAAATCACTGCAGAGAACACTTCCAGTTTCACTCAGGTCAGTGCAAAAGTCCAGTTATTGAAATTAAAATTGATCTATTACTCTATAGAAGCCAATGCATAGCAGGCTTCTTGAACCTAATCTCCTGCTTCCCAAAGACGTGAAGAGGAAAAATCCAAGTGCACACAACAATGTTTTTATTCAAAGTGAGCAGTAACACCATTTAACCAAGCATTCATTAGAAATTAAACAGGAAGATGCTACTGAGAGAAATCTGCTGTTAAAAATGAGCCTGTCTCTGTCATAAGCAGCAACTTATGAACACATAAAGAAAGTGTACCTTAGTCCTGTTGTGATGAGATTTCATTGTGCCCTTAAAATATTACCACTAGAATAAACATGCTTTTAACATTGATAACAATTACCTTACTGAAGAGGCTCATGGAACCAGAGGACAGTAGTGCAGTGGTGGGGTCAAGCCATAGGTTTTGCCAGGGGAAAAGGAAAAGGACTCGGTGGCAATGGGAGGTCATCAGCGTTTCCCATTATTGTGCTTTAAATACGCTCAGCATTCGCTCCCCTGCTATTGTTCTTCACATTCACATTTCCGGTCAGCCGGGACTGTTTAAAAAAAAGTCAAATCAAAATGTCAATATAGGTTTGAGCTATCTGTGTGGAAAACTCTGCAATAATCGTCAGGTCTCACACACAATAAAAGTTCTCCCTCTTTTTCCTTTATTTCCCTTAAGCCTTCTAGATTTGTTTGGACATGACCAAGAATGGCATACTGACCTCAATTAAAAATTATTTCAAAAGGAAAGGGTGGATGCGATCAGGGATTCAGGAAGGAAATCTTAACCACAATATTCACAGCAATACTTCAATTATGTGTGTTACTCCTCTGTCAATATATATATATATTTTTTTTTTTTTTGCTTCCTATACATGTGGCAATACGCTTTGTTCATGAACGTATGACAGATTGGAAGCCCAGTCCTACCTAACAGAAGGTTACAGCATCAGGCTCTTAAACTGGCAGCAAATCATTTCATCTGAGATGTCAATACGAATACTTCAGCACATTATAATGCTTAATAACATTGGTATCGGGAAGAATAAAATTCAACAACTGTGAGTGCATTTTTTCTTTAAAAAAAAAATTAGCAAAACCATCCTGAACATAGTTTTACATTGCAACCCAAACCCCACCTCTCATGCTAACATTGATTCAGTACAGACAGTCTGACCTTAAAAAGCAACTCCCCCAGAAGAGGAAAATGGCACAGAGGCTTGTTTGATGGATCGTGTACAACTTCTGATCAGAACTCGCCCTGTCCCAGGCTTTCATTGCTAATGTATTAGTGTCAGCAGGAGAACCGGAGATCTTCCAACACAAAATGTCAAATTTGCATCTGTAAAACAGAACATATTAATCTGGTTTCTGCCATAAATTGCATTTTCTTAAAGACTTGGGAGGGTATGAAAACCAAATCCCTGACATTTCAGTTTGATTTAGTGAAACAGGAGAATAATTTCCCAGGTCACATTGTGTTCTTGGGTTCCTTGTCAGAAGCGGCTTAGCTAACGAGTCAGGTGCATTTTACTGGTGACAGCAAACACAGTGTGGAAAGGGCTGGTCACCAGGTGAAAAATAATGTGTTGTACAAATTGCAGGAGAAAGCTGGTGACAGCTCAATGCCATTATATCTAGATGTAGATATGCAAACAAAACCCAAACCCAAAAACCAGGTCTCTGGTTTGTGCTGGAGCTGGGCATAAACATCTCATGAACTATACAAATATCCCCGTCATTGCCAGGGACACTGATTTAGTATCACGTTCCCCATCAATAAAATGTCAGTGAAACTCCATAAAATCCTTAGGTCTTGACTTACCAATCTGCTGATGTGCAAAATTAGAGATCAAGGTGTAGATCTGAAAAACAAAAAAATCTGATAAAACCTGTGGAACATTTGAATATATCAAAGGCTTATTTTCCATGACATTAAACATTTCCCATTTTCATTCACTCTGTTTCTCATAGAACTCTTATAAAGGAAAAATTCTAAGCATTAATGCCCATTTCAGCATAAACCCATTTTTACAAGGGCATGTAGTGAGAGGTGGCCGCCCAAGCAGTCAGCTAACTCCCTGTTGTAGCATGGCGCGGTTGGGCAGCATTCAGCTCATGGCAGTGGCGCTTTGCCAGATTACACCAGCTCACTTAAATTTAACGGCAATGAAAGCTGAAGAACTTTCTCCTTGTAGTCTCTCCAACTGGAATTAATGTCATTGAAAATTACTGTTTAATCCTCCTCTACTGTTCTTCACAAACTCTTTTCTTCCTTGAGCTTTAAACGGCTGAAAGTCTTTTAGTCCGTCTTATTACAGGATCAAAGCCGCCGCTGAGATCATAGCTTTTGGTTGTCACTTGGATTTTTTTCAGTATAAACAATGTTTTGGTGACTATAAGGCTCATGAAAAGTACCACATTGGCCATGCTGAAGTCTGCTCTTTGTAAACTATGTTATTTCTCCATAATTTCTTTAATCCTTAAACCTAACAGAGAGATTTTGACTCCACCACCATCCTGCTGATTAAGCCCAACTATGCAATGTGGAGAAATAAACATAAGAGTTCTTACACGTATATGTGAGGAAACAAGTACGTATTTGTCAAAACCGTATGAGTAATCAAGAAAAAAGATCATCTTCTCAGAAGTTCTGGGAACACATGTTGCAGAAAAGAACAAAGAAGGAATTATTCTCAACCAGAACTGAAAAAATGATATTATCATGAGATGGAACAATGATAAGAAAACCATCATTGACCAATGAGAGACGTTCTGAGAGAACAAACCATTCATTATATAGTACATCAAGGAGATCATACGTATATAAATTAATTAAAGAACTGGAGACAATTGCTCTTATGATTTTATCCCATATTCATCTAATGCTCAGAGTAAAAATATAGTTCATTTTTTAAGTAGTATCTACAACAACCAAATATGAACCTCACAATGAAAAAAAATCATAATCTGGATTTTGATTTGTTCTAGGAGATTGTTTTAGAAGGTCCTGAAATTAGTAAAATTAGTGACCTGCAAATTGTCATCACACCATTTGTCTTATGAAGAAAAAATAAATAATTAGAGTCACCTTTTAGGTCTGTCAGCCCAGAACGGTCTGTTCAGCAGTGACAGGGTAGGACTGTCCCAGCATTTTGCTCATTTTGGTTTGCGATTATATGAGCCAGGGACTTTTCAGCTCAACATCAAGGGCTCCTGGGGTGAGCGGACCCCTGGAAATGGTCGCTGCAAAGGACAGAGAGAACAATGGTCACAAAGGAGAGGACAAATGGGAAGATACAGTGAGCAAGACGTGGAGAATGTGTTTCCTCTCAATTGTTACTGCTACTGGATCTTTTTGAACACGTCACCTTGCAAGGAAGACGGTTTGTGATACAATGTTGTGGAATTTAGCATAAGAATTCACTCATTTGTCCCCACCTTATTTAAAACACTAACTGGACCGTCATTCCCATATTGTGCAAATATTTAATGCCTTGTTTAAACATTGTGCAACTAAACACTTCAAAAATTATTGTTCTGTTGCAATGGTTATTTAACAGTGACATACACTGAATATCTTTATAAAACCAGTGTCAAAAAGTACCAGTCTTTCAAGCAGATTTTTATTGCTATCAGCTGTGAGCAAATGTTAGCCTCAAAGAAATTCAAATAGTGACTTAGCATCCATCCAGATCTTCCAGGAGGAATTTAATGTAAACGGTGCTTTAGAGGCTTCATTTTAGACCCCATCTTTCGGCAATCTGGGGCCCTGTCCAAACATCTCCAGAGAGGCAGTATGGCTGTATGAGCTGTACAAAGGAAGGAAAGACTCTAACCAAACATCGCAGCTCTGCCCAACCTCTCAGCTGAGTTCCTCTATGACAGCCATCAGTAGCACAAAACACTCAAACAGGTGTGTATTTCTATCAGCGATTCATCTTTAAATGGCTGCTTTACTTTCTATTTATTTTTAAACAGGCCTGAACATGAGTCCAAGATCTATTTGTTACAGTTTTACAAGGCAGAACTGTGATTTCAGTTATTTATAGGTATTATTTATTGCTTGTGTTTATTCTTGGCTCTGTATGATTATATCTCTCTGGGCATGTAAGGGATTTGTTTGCTGGGGACAGCCTATAAACGAAGATTTCTCTGTTCCATACCTGTTCTATAATCAAAAGGAAATTATACAAACAGATTAGAGAAATGCTCTGTGTCTCCTTTTAATGTTAGAATAACAGTGATAATAATCTGCAATTATTTACTCCCCCTTGTTATATGGCCTTTCACTTTTCTTGGGTTTAGTTCATTTCACGTTTATTCCGATTTTCTAGCAAAACATCACTTCTAATTCCATTACTTGTTTCTTAAATTTAGCCATCTGCTATAAACACATCTCATTTCTCAAGCCCAGCAACCCCCAAGCAAAGTCCATCCCAAGAAATACCCTCCAAACCTTTCATACTGACACACCAAGCTGCTTGCTTTTCTGCCAGACAGACTCCAAAGATGCTGGCACCGCAACACGTGTGGCATCAGTCTTGTATGCTTGATAAAGGCTAAGAAACTATAAATAGCTGCAAATGTGGTAAATCTTAGCTTTGTGACTATTCCCCAAGGCAGATGACTTTAAATGTGGTCCTGTTATGAAATACACCCTCAAGAAAACCCCAAAGAATCAGTGGTGTGTTTTGCATTCGTCGCTTGAACCGGCTGAAGATGCAGCCCAGTGACACCCAGTTTCATGCTGAGTTCCCCAGGTACAAACGATACCGCCACTAAAGAGAGAGGACCCAAACTGCACGTGCTTTGTGGTGCTAGAATGGATGCTAGCACATTTACACTGTTCATATTTGGGGACGTACAATAAAAGAGGATCCTGTAAATGCTCACGTGCTTGAGAATTTCTGTGCTTCGCTGTTTCATCGGATTCACAAAGGTTTGTTCTGCATTTAAATGTTTTGACACTGTGAAAGGTATTGATTGGACACACTAAAGCTACAGAAGATTGAAAGAAATGCCACTTGGCTTCAAACACTTTAGAGAAAGAGAGGACAATGGGAAATTAAGGGTGATTTACACCATCAGACATCGCTTCTGAACTGGAGGAGCCTCCAAGCAACAAGACCAGAAGTCCTGCTGGATAGTTCACTGTAAAAGTCTGCCAACAGGACAGGACAGAGCAGTTAAAAGAGAACTCTGCAGCTTATTCGTGACAGTTTCACTTTCACAGGATGTTGGCATGCATTTTAAAAGCAATATAAAAATATACAAAATAATGGAAACAGATAGCATCAGTCAATTTGCAGGGTTTTGGCCAGGGGGGCTTGCTGGCCCTTCCTGACTGACACAGATACTGCAGTCCCTTACGTGTCAAGGGGTATTCCTGCACTGACCCACATAACTTGCATTGAAGGGATGGCTTTCAAGTCCTTTCACTTTTCTTCATTTCCTGGCTCTAACAATTCTGGTCAAAAACAATCCCATGGGTTTAACAGGAGACCAAGTCAAAGGCCTGGAAGGTAATTCATGTGAGTATTTATTGGCTTCAACTGCTTTCTCTCTTCTTGTTTATTTTTCCATTAGTTCCCTATGGAACCACTACAGCTACACAGCAAATTTCGCCATAGGCCAACCAACACAGATTATACACAGGTTTTTAGAAAACTTGTCAGCTGTACACTCACTGAAAACATAAGAAACTTCATTTTGGCTTTAACGTAGGCTGCCCTTTTGTAAAAATGAAATATAACATAGATTTTTGAATACTAGCACCTGCAGGAAACACAGTCTGTGTTGAGTCACATATAGAAAATGCACTGGGAAAATTCTGTTACCTGGGCATGCAAGAATGGCATCTGTCACTGCTGACACTGAAGGTACACGTTTGTCTTTTAAAAAAAAATCCTATCCATAACCAGAAAGATTTAAAAATAGTCAGAAGTCTTCAGAAGCAAATTTCCCTGAAAGAAAAGTGCCACACTTAAAACAACATACATAATTTTTATGCTTAACCATAGGCAAGGTCAGCCCAGCAATGCATTAGAAGATCGCCTATTCAAAGCTCGATTTATCCAGAAAAAAATTTGGGAACTAATTACACAGAAAATAAGCTTCTGTGACTAATTATTGGGAATAAAATCAAGCCATAATTATTGGTGGGGTGGGGGGGGAAGCCATAAACAATTAACTTAAAAAAAATCAAGTAACAGAGCTTGTTTTTAACTACAGCAAGATGCTGAAAGTTAGAACTGGAAAAGTTGCAAAACAAAATAAACTGAAGTTTGTCCAAATTCATTGTATGATATTACAGTCATCTGTTAGTGATTACAAGCCAGTGAGGTCTGTTGTAAAATGCTTACAAAGGATATAGAAATAGTCTTCAAATATGAAACAAATTAGGAATAACTGGCCTCTAAACAAGCATTTGATGTATGAAAAAAGATGGTAAGAAAATGAAAACTTCAGAATGCTTTTCAGACCAGCTGCCTGAAACAACCTTCATTTCCATTTCTAAAGGGTCCAAGTCAGATGTGACATAAGCGTGATGCAAACCACCGCACAATGTCAGTGTTGGGAAATTTGCCATAATGTACAGTTTGTTAGAACAGAACAGAGAAGGGAAGAGCGAGAGAGGCTTATTAACATGTAACTTCACCACCACCATCCTCTTTGAATCTGGACCGAGTTAACTAGGATGAGAGATAAAAAGATATTATAGAAGGACAAAACCTACATGCACTGTGTTCTAGCTAACTAGAATATATGTGTCACTTCGAGTTAGATCACTCGCTTTGGTTCCTTTTGTTCAGATGTTACATGCTGTAGAGCTTCATTTCTACTGTCACCAAAAAGTCTGAAGCAAATGAGCAGAGCCTAGCTTGAGGCCTGGCTGTTAGAGGATTGACTTTCAGCTTTTAAGGACGCATAAAGTCTGGGTTTAAAATAAATACATTTTGTCAGTGCTGTGGAAGCAGCAAATGCCTGTGTCTGTACATATTTAGGAACATCTCCCCAGACCTGACCTGGACCTGTTCAGCATTTGAGTTTTTATTTTCCCAAGTGAAAATGCTTTGTAAATTCAGAGTCACAGCAAATTATAGCAACGTAATCTCTGCAGCAACTTAGGAAATTGCCATGGAAATTCTTTCTTGTCCCTGCTTTGTGATACAGGTTCTCTGTCCTTGTCATGCTGACCCTCGGGTCTCGGTTACTCACAACCTCTTTGTTGCACTTGGGAGGAAGGAAACAACCATATCACCACAGTGATGCTGACCGAGAAAGCAGGAAAAGGAGGAGAACGTAATTGGGAAAAGGAAGCACATAGAAAGTCATGGATGGGGTCAAAGCCTCACGGCTCAGTACTGAGGCATCTGGGGTTTGCAGGCTTTTCCAGCACGAGTGACAAAGAGCCAGATCTACACCCTCTTACCTCTTTTTAAGCTCTTACTTCTCATTGAAGCCTCTGAACTCCCACAAAACCAAAAGCATCAAAACCATGAGTATGAAACATCTGTGCAGGGTGGTTTTAAGTTCTTTCCTTGAGCAGGGACAGCTGCAGCACATGAGTATGCTAATGTCGTGAGCTGGAGAAGCTGGCCCCTCGGAGTCCTCACCTCCTCCCTCCCCACCCTCTGTCACGCATCCTGCACCAAAGCTTGTCTCACCAGCAATCCCTGCTTCACCTCACTCCTTGTCCTTCCCTGGCCTGTGCTTTTCCGCTCCCATGAGGTCCTCAGCTGCTCGTCCTGCCTCCAGAGCACTGCTGTGAGAAATGAAGCACGTGAAGCGAACGGGTAGCATCAGGAAACAACTGGTGCTGCTCAGGCCTCCAGTGTCAGCTAAGGAGAGTCACGCTTTGTATTTCATTTTAAAAGTAACATCGGAGCTGTCATCGCAGCAAGGATAAATGAGAAAAGACTGGATCTTGGGTTCTTCCAGCTGAACACAAAATACTGCAGACAAACATAGCAAGTGTCCCAATAAGGAAAAAATTAGCCTGCTCCATCTGCAAAATTTTTAAAACACTTTTCTCCCTAAAATATATGAAAAATGCCATTACCCTCTAATGAGCAGCTGTGTGAGGACGGGTATGATGTTAAAATTAAAGCAGTGCATTGTAAAAATGGGAGAGATGTCAAATTAATCTAAAGTTAACCTTTCTATATGGAATATAACTCAGGTGCAGATGAGAAGTTTGGCCCCTAAATTAGATAAAAGAAACGTAATTTGCTGCATAAGTTATTGACAGTGTCAGTTAAGACTGAAGGCAAAAAAAACCCCACACTGCAGAGGGGGGTTAGATGCTTGGATCCAAGCATCCAAGATGCTTTTGCTTGGACACTGAACTTACTGAAATTGAATTTGCTAAAACTTTACTGTCTTCTGGCATGATTGGTATCAGAGAACAAATATTTTTTAAATTTTCCTAACACAAGTCCTGGAGGAAACTGCCACACAGGTTACACAGACTCTCTAAGGATGAAGACAGAAAGCTAAAGAACGTCAAAGAAAGAGATGGGAAAATAACATGTTTGTACTTCTGTCTGGAACCAATCATAATGTAATACAAAAAAAAAATCACTAGATTAGGATAGGAGTACAGACAGAAAAAAAATATGAAATTAAGTAGCAATCAGATCCTTGCCTTCCTGTGCCTGATGTGAGGAAACTGGACTGATTTGCAGAAGAGAAATCTGATGAAGGTTACTAACCACCTAGAAAATACCTCTGCTGTCTCAGGAAATCATAGAGCCATAAGTGGCAGGAACCTGGGAGAGTACTGCTGCGAAGTGTCACCTATTCCTGCCTTGTTCTTATGGTCTTCACCAGGCAAACACACTGTCACAGGATCCTGGGCTAGATGAGCTCTTGGCCTGACCCTATATGGCTGTCTTTGTCTTACACTTTCACTCAGAACACGGCCCATTTCTGTTCAGTTATTTCAGAATTTGTTGCAAAGACACAGTTAAGCAAGAAAAAAGACTAAAGAAAGCTGCAGAAGGGACAAACCAGAAACAGCACAGCATTTCTGGGAGGGAAAGGAAAAAAAGAGAGGAACTGCATTTGCATGTGCTACCCCAATGGAAAGAAAGAAAACAGCATGCCAGAGAATGTGAAGATACAAACTATTATTCACTGAAAACATCTCAGGAAGGAAAATCATAATCACCAAGAAAGCCGGGGCAAGTAAATGAGTTGGGCGGCACAGAAAACGGTGTAATAAAGAATGTTAGTATGCCTTTTTTTTTCCCTCACTTAGGAAAGCCTCAAAAATACTGAATTTCAAGTTCTATGAAAATAAAGGCAACTTAATGCTCTATGAGAGGCAGTTGGAGACTTTAACCAGAGTTCTGTTTTGCTTCTTTGACATCCCAGTCAGAAGCATGCCCCAATACTCATGCAGAAGCATAAAAATAGATTCCCAGCTGCGCATACTAATATCCATCTGCTCGAATGGTAATAGTCCATTAAAAAAGCAGCGGTTTTAGCCCAGGAAGCATTGCAGTCTTTTACATTATACTGCATTCAGTCTCTCCCAAAGAGATGCTTCCAGGAGCAGCAAGGCAGCAAGCCCACTTGTGTCCTAAAAATCATCTCAAGGGAATCTGGCCGCCGGACTGCTGTCTCAGTTCATTTTCTTCATGCTACGAGAGATATGACCATACCGCTTCCAAAAAACTTCACTTACTGAGATTTATTTTGGGGAGGAATGCTTCCTTCTGCTGCTTGTGCACAACTTTGGGAATATTTCAGCTCTGTCTCAGGGAAAGCGTGTCTCTCTCTAAGAGAGCCTGGTTAGTTTTGGGAAGTGTTATCACAAGGCTGAGAAGGAGCTATTTGTTTCTTTTTCCCACGTAATTACCTGTATTTGTTCTGATATGTGTTATAACTGCACAGCTGTCTCAGAGCAACAGTCTCTCACCTCACATCAGCACCTCTCCTGGCTGAGGGCGGCTGGGGGTTGTCTGAGGGGAACCCAAGCCCCCCAGCTCCCCTCAGACAACCCCTGGCCCCTCTCAAGCCCCCCAGCTCCCTTCAGACAACCCTCAGACCTCTCCAGCCCCCCTCAAACCCTCTGGCTCCCTTCAAAACTCCCCTGGCCCCTCAGACAACCCTCAGCTCCCCTCAGGGTCCCCTCAAGCACCCCAGCTCCCCTCAGACAACCCCTGGCCTCTCTCAAGCCCCCCAGCTCCCCTCAGACCTCT
>NW_010099314.1:0-218 GCF_000699245.1 Pterocles gutturalis | reverse complement strand
TTTAATCCTCCCCTCCTCCGCCATGAGTTCTTACGTCGCCAACTCGTTCTATAAGCAAAGTCCCCCCGTTCCTGCCTATGCCATGCAAAGTTATGGAAATTATGGAAGTGTGCCTGAGGTTCAGTCACCCAGGTACCGCTACGGTGGCTTGGATCTAAGCATCACCCTCCCCTCCTCCGGGGCTACCAACTCCCTCAACGGCTTTGAGAAGGGTACAA
>NW_010099313.1:0-405 GCF_000699245.1 Pterocles gutturalis | reverse complement strand
CACTGAGGAGGAGAAGGTACAGAACAGAGCCTTTGGGCTTTGGGAAGAAGGGAGGGGTGGGGGAGAAGTGCCTTTCTAAGATGTAGTTTCTCTCTCTCAGTATCTTGCTTCTTATTGTACATAGTTAATAAATTCAATTGTTTTTTTTGTTTTTCCCAAGTCATGTCGGTTTCTTGCCTGTGACTCTAAGTGGTGAGTGAAACCCTCCCTGTTCCTGCCTCAGCCCACCAGGTGTTTAACAAAGGACTGTCCCCGTGGCTTTATAAACCACAACACATCCAAAATCCTGTAGAAAGTTCACGAAGAGAGCTCAACCTGCTTAGGAAAAGGGGAAGTAGGTGCAAAGCACAGGTGGGAGGAAGGGCAAGAGGCATGGGCACAAGCACTGGTGCTGGCAGTTCCAGG
>NW_010099312.1:0-242 GCF_000699245.1 Pterocles gutturalis | reverse complement strand
ACATGCTTTAATAATTTGTTACACTCATTTCTCATATTAGTTAAGCAACTTGCTGGTCACAATGCTGGACCATTTGTTCTCAGGGTGCTGTTATGTGAAGTCTTGTATGCATTATTCTCCCTGTGGCAGTGTTTACCAGTTCAGGGAGAAGGACTCGGGCAATGATTTTGTTGCACTGGACAGTGCTGGCTTACGATATGATGGCGGGACCCGCCCAGCAGTTCGGCGGGGGGGTTTTTTGG
>NW_010099311.1:7926-11696 GCF_000699245.1 Pterocles gutturalis | reverse complement strand
ACAGAATCTTTAAATATATATATAAATATATATTTTTAAAACAGCTATCATAACATTCTCTTAGGGGGCTGACCTGTCTCTGAAGCACACTCTTCTTTTGATGTCCAACCCATTATCTGTGTGAATCAGTACCTTGCTTTTTTGAGATAGGATCTCTGGTAAAATGTATGTAGTCTTTAGCATAATGGGATACTAACTGTCTCTCATATCTTCAGGCAAAAAACCCCATACCCCATGAAGGTTTTGGATCATACTAACTTAACATGGTTAGCAATAGTACCAACTGATCTCTTTCCTACAAACTGAACAATCTCCAGGTTAAAGTTGAAATAGAAATTTCATTGTTTTGATTATAAAATCATAATGTAATAAAATTCTGATGAAGATAGATTCACCTTATGGATAAAAAAAAAATAAAACTTCTTAACAAGTCTCTTTTTTAAACAGAAAATAAAGAATCTTTGAGAATTTCAGCCTCAAATAGATTTTTTATTGGATGAGAATTTTGACTTCTCCCATAACTTACTCACTAACTACCTATCTAATAGTTTATCAGCAGAAACTAATGACCTCCCACACAGTCTACCATTTCATTTAATCTAGAAAAATACACATTAAATTGAAAGTAATTTGTAGAGTTTATATTCAAAGCACAAGTGAAAACTTAAATATAGAGCTGCTATAACACACAAACTCAATAAATAAACTACTTATTTTAAATACTCTACTGATTATCATAAAGCAGATGGAGAAACACTAAAATTACCTCTTTCTTCCAATATTCCATTTACTTCAATGCATTGTCTCAGTATTATATTGATATAAAGATGTTTGAAAATGGTGCCTGTAATCTACATTTTTGATCTGTTTAAAGAGCTGCTGGCTTCAGCAGAACATTAATGCAAATCTAATGTACCTGCTGGTATGATTAGCTGAATCAAATGATGGCATTTAAGTAACACCTAAATAATCTTAATTAGGATCTTCAGCTCATCTTAGCACTTGGAACTCTACAGATGGATAGTCTTAATTATCAACCTTTTGATTAGGATAACAGCTCTAATCAAGATGATGTGGTTCTGATAGACAGCATATCAGTAAATTAGTGACTGTTGTTAAGAGGAAAACATAAGTGAAAAACAAGAGCTGTCTGCTATCTGGAACACAGTAAAAGAATAAAGTCTACAGTATGTGAAGAAATTAATGTTTTGTGGGAAGAACATAAGTATTCACATTTGGTATGTGTGGAAATGAGCCAATAATAACGCCTACTCTCAGTTTTCCCTGTTCTATTCCCCCACACTAAATATGGCTATGAGTTCTCTCTTGCACAGTCACAAATCATGAGTGATGCAAATTAGTTTATAAACATTCCTTTTTGACACCTTGTGATTTTATGAAAGTCCAATGGACACAGGGCATTTGAACCAATGCCAGTGAAAAGGTTCCATATGTAGGTAAAAGTAACAAATGGCTTGTTAGTGGGTGCTGTTCATTTGAAATGGAGGCTATAAATTTAAAAGTATTGCTACATCACAAGGAACACGAAACCATATACGAAAATGCAACACTTTCTTGCAGACAAATTATATGGTGTAACTTCCACTTCTGAGATGCTTCATAATTCACTGCTGTAAAATTAATGTAAATGTCGGCCTAATTAGGATACCATGGTAGAATAAGGCAAAGTGTTTGTTATCCAATACTGAGATTATTGAAATTATGAGTTAAGTGTTTCCAAAAAAAATGTTTAATTAATCCTAATGAAGGCAGCCATATATTTTATTTATATATCAGTAACTGTATTTAGAAGTTATTTTGTATTAGCAAATGAAGGGCATTGAAATGTCAGCTCTTTCTGCCTAGTCTAGATCATTATACAGAATCATTTCTCACTTCCTGATGAGGGTGAGACCTATGGGAAAAAAATTGTTTTCCACTTTAAATTAGTATCTTGATCTTACTTTCTGATGCGGTCCAATTTCCTTTTTGAAATAAACAAACTTCGTCACTGTAGTTGGGGGAATAAAAAAACAAACCAAAACAAAAACCACCCCAAACCACACAAAACCAACTGAACTCAAAAAGAACGAGCATAATAAAGGTGGAAGATAGTGTCTGGAGGTGAAAAACAGCTATGTTTTGGGGGAAGAAATAAGCAGGACAAAAAAAGTAACTGACTCCTTAAACAGCAAGCTCTATAGTAGTAGCTTAAGTACACCAGCTCATCAATGTGTTCTTTGAATATTCAAAGAATTTGATGAGAGAGAAGGTTTAAGGGTGTGCACTTTTATGTTTTATTTCCAGGGAACACTAGCAAATCCGTCCTACCTCTATAAACACTTAGCGTGGAAACCAAACGCCATACAGAGAATGACCTGTCTTCTGTAATCAAATTAATCCTGCATGCCATAACAGTTAACAACCTTATCTGATTAAGACTGTCTATAAGATCAAATGTCCTGAGAAATGCTGGGTTTGGACATATGAAACGGGAAGTTTTCAGGGGCAAGTGACAGTCATAAATGCTTTTGAGAGATAAAAAGAAAATAATTTTTAAATACCGGGACTGGCATCTGATGGCACTCTTCTTAAAATAATCCTTGGAGGAAATATTAATGAAGACTCAGCATTTTCTTGATCGTATGACCTGAAAACCAGTCAGGTCACACACTGGAAGACCTCCCCCCTTGAAAGAGAGCAGTGAGACTAAGCTAAGAATGTTCAGAGAGCATTAATAGTAAGAGTTTCCCAGTGATGTAAGATTTCCACCTTAAATTAGCAAACACTTGACTGACTGATATAAAATACTAAGTCAAAGAACCCCTACAAACAATATTAAAAGAGAACTAATAATTAAAAAGAATAAAACTAGTATTATGGTTTGTGTAATTTCATGCAGCTGTCCCTCCTCCTTCAAAACCTCTCCCCATCTTATCTACAGACACTAAAGAGAAATGATCCAAAAGAAAATTCGAGGATTAAATTCTCCAATTATGCTGTCAGGTGGGACATGATCAAAGGTATATCTTGAAGTTTTAATAAGTTCAAACTCAACACAGTTTGTATCAAATGAAGAGGAACATGAATGTTAAAAAAATGCAAATAAAGCTAAACCTTAATCTTCAATATACATATTTTAGTACAAGCAAAGTATACTTACCGATGCATTAATGTGTTTCTACTCTCTGCCTATACTCCAATTTTAAGTGTGCGATTTTGGCCGACTGCATATTTTCTCACACTTCTGATGCAAATTTTAGCCTTGAGCATTTAGAAAAAGAGAGGAAAAACAGAGGAGACAAAAATATTTGTAATAAATTATTTCTTCCTTTTCTTATATGAAGGCTTTTAAATATATCAGTCTGTTATATATAATTAAGATAGATAGGTTTAAAAAGTATCTTACATTACCTACGGGCTCCCAAATCCTTTGAGAATTGTGTATTTCACAAGGACAGGATCCAGAATCAGACAATACATAAAAGGTAAGATCCTGAAAACCCTTCATCTATCCTCTCCCAGCCTAGTAAATCCTGTATTTAGAAAGGTAATGTGAAAAGAGTAAGCAGAAATATGTAATATTTTAAAACTGACATTAAATTGCACCTAAAATGTATTTATTTTACACATCATACAATCTATTTAAATTAATTAATTTTTAATAAGCACTTGCATAGTGCTTGCTGTAATGTCAGTTAATTGCCTATTTGTAAGTAAATAGCCATTACCAATCTAGATTTCATAGAATCATAGAATCATAGAATCAT
>NW_010099311.1:0-7755 GCF_000699245.1 Pterocles gutturalis | reverse complement strand
TTCCTAATATCCAGCCTAAACCTCCCCTGGTGCAACTTGAGGCCATTTCCTCTTGTTCTGTCACTTGTTACTTTAGAGAAGAGGCCAGCACCCACCTCACTACAACCTCCTTTTAGGTAGTTGTAGAGAGTTATAAGGTCTCCTCTCAGCCTCCTCTTCTCTAGACTAAACAAACCCAGCTCCCTCAGCCGCTCCTCATAAGACCTGTGCTCCAGACCCTTCACCAGCTTCCTTAAACCCTTCACCAGCTTCTTTTATAAAGTAGGGCCCTGATCCTGCAAGTGGAACCACACAGACGGATTCCGGTACCACACTGTCCCCAGAAGGACACCAGGGAAAACACAGGAGAGCTCACAAAAGTCCAAGGGAAACAGAAAAAAAGCTCTAGTACGGTTTTTGTTTTGGGGGAGTTTGTTTTTCCCTGAGAGCTACCGTACACACCGTTACCTACGTCCTGCATCCAAAACCCTGGGAATGAAAGTTGAAAAGCTGCAGGTTGGATCCATATGGAGCACAAGCTCTTTGGCTGCTGACACCTCTGCATGTGCACTGGTACACAGTCAGTGCAGCTCGGGTCGTCTTCTGACTATTGCATGTGTTTATACCCACATTTTAGTGGTTACATTCACAGGCATCCCTGCAGGCCTTTGCTGACTCCTTAGAGGGCTGCTTCATGTTCATCTTTGGTGTTATTTCATCTGCTTAAAGGAATTAACTTTTTAGTGTGTTTCTAAAGACACATAAATCTTCAAAATAATGCTATTTTGTACCAATGAAAGACATAAATGGTGGGGGAGGTGCGGAGAGGGAAGAAAAGGAAAAAGAAAAAAGGACAGTGACATAACAAGACCCTGAATGACATTTGATTTTGAAATTGCTCATCATTTGCCATGGTACTAATTGGTCTCTATCTAAGATTTTTCCATTTAAAATTATATGCTTCCCTGCTCTGGGTTATGGCTATCAATTAATCAGAACAATGACATTTCCAAATGAGAACTGGATCAGTGTCAGCACTGAGTAAAGTCTTAAAACCCACACCTCCCAAAAAGCCTAAAATTATTCATCATTTTAAGAGATACATTTTCTTTTTTTTTCTTCTTTTTTTGTCAGTTAGCTACACTGCTGCTTACAAGTGTTGTTGCTGATACAAATTGTCTGATTCAAGGTGTTTATGTTAGGAAGATAAATCCATTAAATGTTAATGCCACACAAAACTAATAGGGATGTGGGAAATAACTGCTCTTAAAAGTTGTGGAAATAATTTCTTGCTTGTCTTTACTCTAGGAGACTACAGTAATTCCATTTATTTTCAGTTCAGTTTTTTAACACAGAACTGGATAATTAAGTGTCATTTTAAGACGTATTAAGTAGAGGAAATTAAACTGAGTTTAGCATGCAAAATGTGAAAATATTTTAAAAATATATCTGGAACAGAGTAAAGGTGCTTGACTTGTTACATTAGATATTTTATATGGACAATCTTTACTGACACGATGTTTAAACGGTAGGTAGATATTTTTATAATTATTTTAACAATTGTATTTGTTTTTGGGATATTTAACAATGTCTCTGTATAGAGAGTAAGTACGTTGTGACTATAATATTTCAGAGGTTTATCTATATATACAGTGATCCAGTAACGTCTGCTAGATGTTCTCAGACACGCTACATTTGAAATATACTTCACTGAATTTTTGAAATGTCTTGATCACAGGCCTGCAAGCATAAAAATGATATCTCAAGGCATATAAAAACCTTATGATGGTTAAATCTCATAAAACTCCGTTCATCCACTGCTTTTCTGACTCCCATGTTTCTCTTTTTTTTTTTTTTTTTTTTTTTTTTTTTCTGGAAGGAAGGGACAAATGCTTCAGGGATAACAATATGAAATCTATTGAAGCACTCAAATACACACCAGGCCCTTTTTTTCACTTAGTTCTGGTGCATCAGTGAGAAAGGCTTGTAGTGGTACTCAGTGTGACCCAAGTACAATCACACATAGGCATCTGGCTTGACTGTCAGCCATTCTTCTCTCTCTCCCTCTAGTCTTTCACATCAAGAAAGGAAAAAAGTTGTCTCTCCTGTTACCTATTCAAATTCTTCACAGTCCCTGCTGACCAAGGTTGGCTAAGGCCAGATCTGAACCATGCATATAAAATTATGAACCATTGTCCAAACTGAAAAGATGTTCCATTTCTATAAATACATAATGTGCTCTGTAATATGTTATGCTAATCTTATAATAATAATAATAATGTTAAAATAATAGCCATGGGAATTACAATCAATAACAGCCTTAAGCATGACACTATGTTGACCATTCTATCTTTAGACAACAATAGCAATGTGCAGCTGGCCAGAAGCAACAATTGCATTTCATGAAAAACAAACAAACAAACAAACAAACAAACTAGCATTTTATTTTCTTTATATTGAAACCAAATCCTTGATTTTATTTTCTATACATATACATTATAAAGATATATATGTACAAAGGTATATATAATATATGCACACACACACACAAGTACATTCCACTTACCTCCATAACTATGTAATAAGATCCTCTACTCCAGTTCCTAAATAGCCAAATAGTCACCAATGATCAAATACATCCTTAAACTGTAATAATAATTAGTTTTCTTTTCTTATCTGGTATAATAGAAAACAAGATTCAAATGTCTGTTTTTCACATGATGGGAAAAAAAAAAAAAATTGAATTTCATTCAATTAGACTGTTCCAAACTCTCTTCAAAGGAGTGAAACAGCCAGAAAGCATTTCCAAAGACAGTTTCACTGAAACCTATGGTTTTTCTGTGAAACTCAATTTGTTCGTTTTAATGAATCAGGTTTTTTAATTAAAAATCAACCAACCAAACAAAAAAACCCTGTCTTCTTAAGAGTTCATAGTTGTTGCAATATAAATATTTTTGTACCTTTAAGAACTGGGCATCATGAGCATCCATTAGTAGTGTCTCACAATGAGTCAAAGTACTCATCATAAAATCAACAATTTCAATGCAGTTAGAATAAAGGGAATGGATATAACCATTATTGACTTTCATCAGAGTCTTTCAATTTTTGAACTACTGACAATATTTTTATCCTCTAAGTTCAAAATTAATAAAATTGTTTGAAAAACTTAACTAGAAAATAAGTTGATATCTGTAGAAAAAAGTTACATTTTAAAACTGGATTTTTCTTGTATCTTTTTAAATTTGAATTTAAAATAAAAATTACATTGTTATAGGGTTTTATTTAATTACTTAATATCAATTTAGATTTCTCAGCTTCTTCTTGACTCTTGAACTTTTTCAAATTTTGAACTCATGCAGAATAAGTCAGATGTTGCTTAATGCATACTCAAATCCGGGGAAAAAAAAGGAAAAAAAAATAAACATAATTTATTTGCCAGAGTTTTAAGGTTCAAAGCTATATACTTGTTTAAAGTACTTGAAGTATTCTTATTAATTTCAGGAAAATCTGATTCTGAAGTCCAAATATTGGAAAATTAATCTTGGGCAAACAAGACTTGACATTAATTGGTTACAGTGCTTGTGATAGCAAACTGTTAACAGGGTGGACTTAGAGTGTCAATCATCAACCATTTGGTTGTATCAACAACCAAATGCTTATTTAAGCAAGTTGTAGAAGGTAATCTGAGGAGGGTTCAGGTTTATTTTGTTTGCTTGCTTTTTTGGGCAGGGGAGAGAAGACAGAAGGAAAGGGTGGAAGCGGTACATATAGCAGGATATAATTGATGTAAAAAAGCGCATTTTAATAAAACTGCAAAACCAAAGATTTAAATCTGACATTGACTGAAAGTGTTCAAATACTATCAGACATGAAGGGACATGCTCAGCATCAGAGAAAGTAGTTAGGTAAGTCATCCAGTGAGAGTGAAAAATGAGAGTGACTCCTTCCCTGTCTGCAGAGGTTCAAAGTCACAAGACCCATGACAGTGAACAAATCACCAGAAATTATGAATAGTTCTGGACAATACTGTTGCTAAGAGACAACATAGCTTCAATACAGCATCTGCCCAGGAGGAAGAAGAGTTGGGTTTTAAATTTCCTTTTGCCAAAGAGAGCCTAAGCAGTGGGTCTGCTTCTTTCTGATCATGATACTGTAGAAAGAAAAGCCACCATCTCATCCTTTCAAATAATTCCTAAGAACGGTAGCCAACATGGCAATTTTTTAGGAGAACTGTCTTGCTGCTGTGTTCTGGACATGCTGGCCATGCTCCTAATGAGTTATGGCTCTTCAGAGGTTTGTAGAGAAGGGTGCCTGCTGCTACATGGTGTCTGGTTTAGATGAGAACTGAAGACCAACCTCCAATGAAGTCTTCTCTCTTCCACCCTCCCTCTCCCCTTCTCTGTCTTCTCCTTTCTCTCTCTCTTTCCTCTTAAAACCAGGTCAGGTTCTGAGGGAAATTAGATTAATTAACAGCTAAGTACCTTGTTTTTATTATGCAAAATAGGAGATACCAAACACATAGGAATACAAGACTGTGATTCAGATAGAAAGATTTTGATAATAAATTTTGCAAGGAAAAGCTCAACAGAATCTTCATAATGTTATGAAGAGTCTAACTTTGAGGCTAATTCTTGGGTTTGAACTCCCATCTTGGGTAGAAATGCGTCCTGTACACGTAGAACCAAAAGTGGTGTGGGTAAATCACAGTATTTAAAATCCTGGGGTTTAGATTCAGTTTTACTGACTTAGGTTTGAATTTACACCAGATCAGAGCACACAAATTAGATATATTGAATAAATCATTAATGGATCTGCAGTCTGCAGGAACACGTGTGTAGCTTCTGAATTTTGGCAGAATTATACTGGGAGTATAGTATAAGTGAGACAATTCCCTCTTTGATTTTGTTGTATTTTAGCTATTGCTGAAAAAAGCCTAATGAAATAATTTTTTAGCAAATGAGTAACATTTCAGACTTGTTTTAAATGCCTTGAAGGTAATTTTGCCTTACCCAGATTATAAACCTAGCTGGCATCTGTGCAAGCTACTTCAACTGTTGAATTATTTATTCTTTGTGACTAAATTAACTACCTATATACTGGGGACAAGAATGTTGGAGAAAAAAGTATGAACACACAAATGAGCCATTAATATAAAAATAAATATTTACGTATTATTTAAAAATGTGAACTGCTAATAGTAAATCCTAGGCAAAGTAAAGCAAAACAAACTCTTACATTGGTTAAGAGAGGCAGGGATTGTACATTTGTGTGATTTTTAACTTTCTTGTTTCATCCTAATTTGACTGTCTTATCATATTTGTATTCATGAAGTTAAGAAAATAGAGGTATAAGCCAAAGCTAAAAATAGTCTTGGGTTTTGGGGTTTCATTGTTTGTTTTTTGTTTTTACTATAAGGTCTGAGTAGGACAGTCTTAAATAGATAGAGATCACCACATTAATTTCCTGTTGAAATAAGGAAAAAAAGTACCTGTTTGCTTTCTTGTATGGTTTTGTTGTTGTTGTTGTTGTTGTTGTTGTTTTTTGTTGCAGTTTTAAAGACAGGCATATATTTTAAAGATGGTCTGGAATGCCCATATTTTGGCATGGAATTTTAAAGTACATGGCTTACATCTTCTAGAATCCCCTACTTTGTGATACATGTTTAGGGAAAATATACTAACAAAAGAAGACCAATAAAAAAAAACATGAATTAACCTTTAGAATAAAGATTTTTTTAAAAAAAATCCTCCATCTTAAAGATAAAGTAACAGGAAATTATTATTGTATACAGAAAAGTATGATTTTCTTTTGATCTCAGGAAATTCGTTTTCTGATAGTTAAAATGGCGCAGTAATAATGGGATCCCTTTGAACATCAGTGTTCTGACAAAATCTATTGCTTTCAGTAGAACTTATTTGTTTTGTGGAATGTTTTAAGATAGTACTGAGATTTATGAATATCTTCTGTATAATTATCTTCAATCTTGTATCAACAGCCATCTACTAATTCAGATTACAGCTATTCCATGCAGACAGGTGTTTTATAAAATAGACATATGCATACACTATAATACAATCTATAACCATAATGCTTAATGCTACATTCTGTCCTTGACTGCCTTGTCAAGTTGGCTCGCCCAAACAAAGGACATTAGCTTCGCGATGGAAAAGAAAATGGTCAGGGAAACAAATTGTAGCTCCCCATAGGGAAAGGAGGACCAGTATTAAGGATAATACAATTGCTTTGGAGACAAATAACTTAGGACTTCTTTAATATTCCCTGAAATATGTCTGTAACCTTTTCCTTGTACTGTATTACCCAGCCAGTGAGGCTACTGCTATTTTGTACATGAAATGGATGAAGAATGCCTGGGTCAGGTACCCTTGTGAAAGCAGTACATAATCAGGAGAATTGCTGTCAATTTGTATTGGTATTTTGAAAAGAAATTTCATGGGCTGTCTATCTGCCTCATAGTTCTGGGTAGCTCTATCATCATATGTTATTATTAGCATATTCCAAATAGAACTACTATCTTATATTAATTCAATTTCTATCCAGCCCAGCATTTGAAAAGTTGTATTAAGTGGTGTTGTCAGCTGCTCAGTGGATGCTGGCATTAAGTTCTGTGAGAATTAAGCTTCTGTCCCGAAGATGCCATTTCCTCTATTTCAACATGAAGGAAAGAAGCAAAGGGAGGTAAAAATTATAACTCTGAAAATCAAAGACCCTTTACTTTCTGATAAACCTGGTAAAATGGCTGAGGGTGATACTGTGAAGAGAATGGAAAATGTAGGAGTTGTTTGAATGATAGTCTGGTGAGAAAGCTCTACAAGTTCAAATTTTGACCTGATGAAATTGGTCTGATTTTACCTAAGCTCTCGTGCTATTTTCCCAGGAGAATGTGTGTGCATGATGGCGGCAACTTCAGTTGACGCTATAAGATCTTGACAAGGCTTTCTCTTTGTGCCCAGTGAGGTGAGTCATCACAGGATTGTATAGCAGGATATCCTTGACTGCAGTCAGGATAAGGCTCTTTCTAGTTCTCCTTGATTAGTAGTTTTGACTTTCTAAAGGAATTGACAAGGTTTATACTGAAATTGAAAGAAATAAGTATTAAATTCACACTCTCAAGATTTTTTACGGGTACCTTTCTTTTTTAAGGGGTTGATCACTGCCTCATTACAATTGGAAATTTTGAATACTCAGCGTTCCATTCCTGTCCTGGGTTAAGCTGAGACAGAGTTAACTTTCTTCATAATAGCTAGCAAGAGGTTGTGTTGAGGATTTGTGCTAAGAAGGAAGCTGATAAAAAGTGGTGTTTATGTTGCTGCCAAGGTCTTTCAGCTTCTCTGGCTATACGTAAACAGGAGAAGCTGGGAGGGAGCACAGCCCCCGTTACTAGCCCAGGATTTGATTTTAGGTTCAGGATTGAGACACAAAGTGGCCAATAATCTATTCCATAACATACACGTCATGCCCAGTATATAGGTAAGGACCCTCCAGAAGCTCGTCCCTTTTTGTTACGAATCTCTTTTGCTCCGGGTCATCTCACTCCAGGTAGTCCCTCTCCCAAGGCCTTCCCCCCCGACCCCAGTCAGCTCTTGGTCTGGGATGCTCGGACTGTTATCTCCATTTCTGTGAGTACGGTTTCAGGACTCTCCCTGCTCTGGGATCGTTAGCCAGGAACAGGCTGAGCCTTGGTCATCGGGTAGGCAGGGCAGTATCAGTGTATCACTCATTCATATACTTGTATATAATATTATTTTCAATATTATT
>NW_010099310.1:0-20473 GCF_000699245.1 Pterocles gutturalis | reverse complement strand
CAGGACGGCTCCTGCGGGTGATGGCTGTGCTGGGCTGTGGCTATGGGCTTCACATTTCTGCCCGTTCAGGCACTAAACCCCCCTGAAAACTCCCTTTAACTGGCATCAGAGCATGCTACGGACGGGATAAACCACCATAACCAGCCTCAACCTAGTGGGGCTGGGTGTCCCAGCAGGTGGCTGTGGCTCTACCGCATAGGGGTGCAACTAGAATCTCCCCCTTGGGCTCCAGAAAAGCTCCCGGCGCTCCCTGCATCCCCCGGCTCCTCGAGGAGAGCCGTGACCAAGCTGTGGGGCTTTCCCTTCAATTCCCCCAGCTCCCCAGGAGCAGCATCGGGGCACAGACAGGTCCCCACTTGCCAGGTCTAACAGTGTTTGCACCCCGCTTGGGCGGACACAGCGGGATTGCTCCCAAGGGACATGGACCATCCCATTTTGGGAGACTTAAACTAGCCCTAAATCCCAGGCCTGGCTTTGTGCACGAATCTTGTGAAAACCCTCATCTGCTGAAGAGCTTATTTCCCATTCAGGGTGAGTGGAGAGCACAGTGGGAAAAAATGCAGCTTTTGTGGTGCTGGATCTAAATCACCATCTGTGTTTAAGAGCTTGGCTACTATAAACCCGGGTGGTGAAACCTGGTTAACCCATTCTCGGGGGTCTCTGGGAGCACTGGCATCCAAAATGTGCACATGGCTGTGCCGGTCCTGGCTCTGGAGGTGGGAATATGGCGATGCTCTGGACTCTTTTATTTTTAGGTGCCATCGTTACTGATAAAACCAGACTTTGCGGCTGATTTAGGTGAAATTTTACCAGCAACACCATTCCCAGCCTGATTTTATACCTCCTTTCCTCTCCCCCTCTACCTGCCCCCCCAACCCTTCAAATGTTTTATGGCTTATGCAGCTCCTGCCAAAGGATTTGAGTTTGAAACCATACTATATTGTGGCCCATAAAGATGTTGAATGAACGATTTAAAACTCTGAGTCATTAAAACTTTCCAGGAGAACCTAATGAATGTTATTTACTGTGCTTCCCAGCTCAGTTAAAATCCATCTTTTTCTTCTCCTGCTTTCTATACTTTTCTTTTAAAACTAGAAGCCAAAATTGTCCGGAAAGCATTCCTTGCTAGAGACAAGCTGGATCAGTAAGTGGAAATGTCAGTTTTTAAGAATCTCCGCCACTGCTTTGAAGTAACTTCATTTTTTTGTTTGATTGCTCTAATTCAAAAGCTTTATCTTCTAGGCTATCTCTTAAAAAAGGAAATTTAGTGGCTGTTGCTAGCATTAAAAAAAAGGAAAAAAAAGAAAAAAAAAAAGCTGCCAAATCCTGATCTTTTGATGATAGTCTCTTCAGAAGGCTGCCTAGGTGGGCTGGCTCCTGGGCTCCCGCTCTGGCTGGGCAGCCCTGTGAAGCCGAATGCAGTTACTCCCTGTTCCTGTGATGCTGGAGAGGTCAGAATAGGACCCCCCCCGTCTTTAATTTCTGTTTGTGTTGCTGAGCTTAGCCTTGGAAATGGAAATCTGACTTGAAAAGAAACTACTTGTGATTAGAGGCTGTGAAAAAAAAAAATAATCTAATGCGTTGCTGCTTTTAATTCCACATCTGAAAGGCAATCTATTACTGTCTTTTATCACTTCTGTCTCCTATTAGAGAAGCAATCTCGTGCTGGGACTCTTTCAACACCCAGGCAGTTAATATACATTATAATTATTGCCTAATGTATGAATAGCCTGGTGTGCCCAAGTTCTCTGTTCATTTTTACTCAGCTCCTGGAAAGCCTGTGCAGAACATGAGCTGGGCTGGAGTAAGGATCTCATGAGACCGATGAAGGAGATTTTTAAAAACTATTTATTTTTTGCATTGCACTATTGCCTCAGAGGCTCTTTTTGAGAACAAATGCAGAATACTCACATAGGAAGAGACAATTCCTGCCCCAGAGAGGTTATGGAGAGATGGGCAGAGGAGGGAAAGGAGGGGGAGAAGTCCCAAGAGATCGGCAGGGGATGGTGCTGAGGACAGTCTGTCGGCTGGGAGCTCAGGAAGTCTGGGTTTATGGTGGACTTCCCAGTGCTGTTAAAACAAAAAGGGTAAAAAAAATATGAAATTTTAAAAAGAAAAACATTCCACAAATTTCCTTTCAACCTAAGGAAAAATATTTTTTGTCCCTGATTTGTAAATCAGTGCTCATTGTTAGGTCATTGAGCCACATTTAAAGCAAAAAAGTAGAAGCAAAAAGGTGAGTATTTTCAAAGCAACATGCTCTGCATGCTGACTGTCAAAGCGAAACTTTCACCTCCACAGCCACAGAGGGGTTTGATTTTGCCCTGGGTCCCCCAGCTGCCAAAAGTTGCCCAGGACCAGCACAGGGTTGCTGCTCGGTGCCCCAACCAGCAAGCGACACAGCCGTTAAGCCCCAACCCCTCCGTGATCCAGCACAGGGGTTTTCAGACAAGCCAGAAGCTCACAGCAGGTTGTGAAAATCCTTTATTCCTCACCACGTGTTGGGTTCAGCTTGACGCAACGGCATATTTTTGGTGCAGCAACCAGCCCCGGGCAGCGTGGCACAGCTTTATCCCTTGAGCCTTCACTTGAACCTTCTCTCAAGGCTATTTGCAAACTCCTGCTTCTCCCTTTTCCCCATGGCAGCTTCCCTGAGGACCATCCGCACCCAAGGACGATGTGAACCCCAGACCTGGTCAATAAACCACCCTATGAACCACCATCACTGGAGGACCAAGATCGGGGCTGTTCCTTCCACCCCACGGGGACCTCAGCTCATCAACATTGGTCAGGACCAGCTGGAGCAGCCCGAACCCACAGGAGAACTTATTTGCCTCTTCCTAAAATTGCTCTTAGAGTGCAGTTAATTATTTACAAGCCTTAACACTTAGGGCCACGCGGACCCAAGGATAGAAGGGTATTAAAATTCCACTTGATGCTCACCAGGCCTGACTAATAAAATAATGTCTGACAAGAACATCAGTTAGCCGCCGATTCGCTAACGCTTTGCAAGGCTAATGACAGCTGGAGCGAGGAATTTGAAACCCGAGTCGTTTCTCCAGCCTGCGTGGAGGTGCCAGGGATAAAAGGTTAGTCATGTGTACCAAATGCGGCGTGAGCTCCTCCATTATTTATGTGTTGCCAAACAGACAAGGAGCGTTTCAATGCCTGCAGTCGCTCTATGGTAATTTGTATTATATAAACAGATATAATCTGGTCATTAATACACAGAATTCTGAGCGAGCTGACAGTAATGAATCTGGAGTATGTTATTCCATCGACTTGTTCCCTTGCTAAATAACAGTCTGTATTAATAAGAACTGATATACTTCAGCCAGCAGCACCCAGGAGCATGGTGGGGTTCGTGGTAGATGCAAGGTATGTTGCTTTGCTCTTTGCTTTTTGTCCTAAAGTTTTCAGCCAGGTCCGAGCTACAAACCTTTGGGATTTAGCCTCCTCTTTCACCAGCCCAGGTCTTTTCTGTTAGCTGCCTCCGGACTGCTCACATTGCATCAATCGCTGCTTGGCACTGCACGCCCCACATCTCTGGCTCTGGTAAGCTGGGTTGGGCTCATCGGCTTTCCTGTCCCTTCCCACCTCTCAGGAGAATGTTTTCATTACTGGTTAATAACCGAGGGGTTTTTTTGGTAGTGGTGTAATGGGCGTTTTCTGGGAAAGCAGAGGTGGGTGTGTGTGGACATCGTTTAGAAGCTTCTCTTGCCAGGGCTGTGCACATACAGCAGATCTGTGCCACTCTCTGGAGCTGTGCTTCTCCCATGAGACACCAGAGGCTGAACGTACCAACAGGTACACACCTCTGCACGTGTACCACGAACAAGTGGAGTGGCTCAGCTATTGACTGTTGAGCCAACAGGATCCGTTTGCATGGGCTGCTTTCCTTGCAGCTGTCCATGGGGACAGCTTTGTGGGACGATAGCAGGATGGCCACCATCACATAGCAGTGCCATCTCCCCCTCCTGAAAAGTGCCTCTGGCTACCTGCGGTGGGAAAACAGTCAGCGTGGGCTCAGTAGGGAGGTGGAGACCAGAGCAGTGCCTTGTCCTGGAAGTGAGCCTGGCTACGATCTAATGGAGCTGTCCTGGGCTCACCCTTCCTCTGGATCTCTCCCCATCAGTAAAAGGTTTCAGTGACTAATTCTGCCTTTCCGGGCAACTCTGAGGATGTTTTGGGAGCTCCTTGGCAGGCTGCAGCTCTGCTAAACAGCAGGGAAGAGGCTGAGGATTATTTAGATGGAATTTCTAAACCAGCTTTGCCATAAACAATCTCTGTTAACAAACCCAGATGAAGTGGGTTTGGGAGTGTCCAGCTGGAAAGGCAAATGCTTGATCCCACAGCGAGTCCCAAGCCCAGGAGCTGCAGGGGAGTGTCAGCAAGATCCTGTCCCACCCAGTGCCCTGCTCCTTCTCACTGCTCCATGGGCAGCGTCCAGCAACAAACCACGGGCTCCTCGTGAGATCTAATCTCCAGGATCCAGGAGATAAATCCCACTGCCCTTTATGAGGACAGGAAAGATCTTATTGCCAATGGTACAACGGGCTCGTATCTACCATTGGAGATATGGGGGAGTTTTGCCGTAAGGCTGCTCCCAGTGTTTTAGATGTTGCGTTACCTGTGCTTACCAAACACACTTATTGGCCAAGCCCCTGCACGAAAACTCCCAGCATTGCTCGTGTCAACACAGCAGCAATGGTAAATTTCAAGGTAAAAGCCCAGCCTGGACAGTTCTGCCTAGCTGCAGGTTGTACAAACCCATTTATTTAGAAATATCTAGCCTCTGCCTAATGATCACCTTAGTTACCGCTGGAGTGAAAAGTATGTCATCAGCCCCATACGATGTGACCTTACCATCTGGCTCTTCTCAAAACACACACAAGAAAAATGTTGCTTTTACATTGCTGCCTTTTCTGCAGGGTCATTGCCCCCTGAATGGAAAAAAAAAAAAAAAAAAAAGAAGTTTCCCTGCACTTAAAAAATAATGCTGCAGTTGCCCTAATTCTCTTCTTGTGCCCTTTTGTTTCCCATATGGATGATCTATAGATCCCACCTTCCATTTTGTGTTCAATACCATCAAATTCCCTTTTCCCCATGTGTTTCATAAAGGATATTTATATTCTCCCCTTGTGAAGAAGGGCTTGTTGTCTTAACCAGTGTAGTAGTCTCTCAGTTATTAGATTGTGGCTTTTGGTCGATATAGAAAAATGTTCTTCAGTATTCCCCAATTATCATTCTTGGGGGTTTTTCTGTTTAAATTCTTTTCTGAACTGCTTTGGCTCATTATTGTTTTCAGGTTTGTAACAGCAGCCTGGGAGAGCAGCAAGGCAGTATCTTACTGGGTTTGATTTTATTCTGTCTGAACGTAACAAATGTTTTCAAGTGGCAGTCACTTCCTACCTAAGCTACTGAGCGTTTTCAGTCCTGTGATCAAATTCTCTGTATGTGCCAAGAAAAAAAGGTCTAATATACAATTCTCCCCTGTTGGATGTGTGAGTTCTTTTGAGATAGGAAATAATCACCATCATCTTTACAAATACGGAGGCTGTTTCAGCACTGGAGGCAGCTTTCCTGCAGAATTCGCTCCATTTGAAGTTTCCCCATGACAATCTGGCTCTTTTCCCCTCCTTGCCTTTGGCAGCTGCTCAGAGAGATATTCAGATGGTTCGCAGGTTTGATTTTTGTGCTCCACTGCAGACACTAGTTGGTCTATTTTGTGCTTTCTATTTTAGACAATTGAGCCATCAATTTTCAGATTAATTTACTACTGAGTCCAATGGCTTGGATGCTCATGATCCTATTTCTAACAACTCTCCATCCTGTCCCCACTTCAGCCTTCCTAAAAGCCGTGTTTTAACACTCCAATCAGCTTCCCGACAGGTTTCCATCTTTCCAGCTAGGCCAAATTTTTACCTGTACAACAGTGATTCCTGTTTATTAGCCAGGACCAAGCTTTGGTGGGTAGATGATGAAAGAATTTATTTCCGCTTCCTTCGGTGCTTTGATTAATTTTGTTCTCAGCACCTTCATTATGTGCTAAATGAGTTTCCATTTGTTCCCTTTTTGCACCTTTCCCTTTTGTTGTTAGTCTTAACACCTCCCTGCCTAAGGCAGCCTGTCTTTGCCTCCGAAAACTGGTTTCCAGTTTGGGAAGGAAGCTACCAAAATCCTCCAAACCCTCTCCTGGAGAGGCGAGATAAGCCCTTTGCAAATAACACCCACCTTGGCACTTCCATGGTCGGCTTTCCCATTGAACACCTTCTCTTCTAATTCATCTACAGGAGAGGAGGGATCTCTGAAGGCTCCTTTGGGCACCTTTTCAGCATCTTTCCAAGTGATGCAGCCTAGAAAATGAGAGAGAGGCTGTGATTTAGGGACATCGGTGCCAGGATTGAGCTGCAGCTGGGCTCCTGGCTTCCCATCTCAGTGGTGTACCTGCTGGAGCCATCACAAGGTACCTATGGCTTTTTTTTTTTTTTAATGGATCCAACCTTTTGGAAAGCTGGTTTGGCTTGTTCCCCCAGGAAACTAACCTGGGGGGGGGAAGAAAAGAAAAATAAAGAAACAAGATTGTGCTCTGCTGGGCTAGGGAGGGGAGAGAGGAAAAAAAGGAGTGATGTCCCCTCTGCAGCTCGGTCACCACAGAAAGCCCAGCCCCAGTCCTTCCCATGACTGACCTTCTTGCAGGGTCCAGCCATCTTCTTGGGACAGCCAAAAATCCTCTTTGTGGCCAGGCTGGATTTACTTAGTTTTGATTTATAATTGAAAGGCAATTAATTTCACAGTACTTGTGTCACCACTTCTGTCCCAGCTGTGCCCTCTGAGTGGGTCCTGCCATCCCCTCTGTTGCACTGCGTCACCTGGAAGCACAGGGAGAGATTTTGTCATTTTCAGAGAATTTAAAGACAGCAGGGAACTCCTCCTTGTGACACTGAGTTTCTCATTGTCTTTTTTTTTCTCTGGAAAGTAATTTCTTCTGGACAGAAATTATAATGTGGGATGATCCAAACTGCTCATCCCGTTGATTTTGGCTGCCATTCAGAAAAACGCTTCCTCTCCCTCCCAGACCATAAGCATCTATAAGCATCCTACTCATCAGTGAGCACTCCAGCAGATGCAGAGCACCCCTTGGAAACCGCGGTGAGAGCTGCACTCACGCTTAGGTGCTCCGCTGAGCTGGGGCCTCTCTAAACAAGAAGAGACCATTAGTTTTGGCTCATTAGCTTAACCGAGATGACTATTAAGTCCCACTCCTCCCGCCCCTTTCTGTAAAATAAACTTAGAAATGAGCCATCTTTGCAGCTGTGACTGGTAATAAATCCAATTAATTTCCATGTCTTTAGTGTTAATATATGCATTAGACGTGTCAGTTCTGCCTTTTTGTTTCCTTCATGGAAAAGCTTGTCTCAGAGATTTCCTTTTAATTAGAATGGGAATTTGCTCCTTTGTGGATATATTCCTCCAGGAAGCCACTTAACTGAGATGCAGCATCTTCAGTCCCAGGGAATGGTGTTACTGTTTGGTTTTTTTGTTAAAAAAAAAAATGCACATGACAATTACTATCACAATGAATTCATACTTCCCCTGCTCATTCAAGGGTTAAGGAAAAAAAAAACCCACCACTTTGTCCTGTGAAGATGTCACCAAACAAACAAAGCAGAAACCAAAGGCAGAGAGGCACTTCTCTTTGAAATCTGCATGGTAATTACTGTTTACCCGCCGTCCTCCTTCATTGATGCCTCCAATACAAAGGGTACAGTCAGCAACCTGTGGGATTCATGGTCAGATCCATTAGCGGAATCAAGTGTTTCAGCTGAGTGCAAGTCTTATGCCAGTCCTTTAAGACTGGATAACAAGCTGAGAGGAAACCACACGGGTCACGGCTCTGTAGCAAAGTCTTGCAGCCAGTCTCGCTGGCAGTGCTCTTCTTGATTACAGGGAGATCAGAGCCCCAGCACAGATGGAGGGGCAAAGTGCACGGCCTCCAGCGAAGCCTTTGAAAGTTTATCAGCCCTTGTACTTACTCCAAAAACTGCCCGTAGGTGCCTTGTGTCTGTATGTCAAAGAGAGTAGCCCGCTCAAAACTGGAGTCCAAGACTTCTGGTGCAGTCCTCAAGGCACCATGTGCTCTGTAGATAGAAGATGACGTTGGAACTTGAGTCCTATACAGAAGCAACTTTTAATTGTATCACATCCAAGAGAAAATCAGCCCAGAAGCCTAATTTATATGAACAAACTCTGCTACCAACCTCCTTTCTTCCTCCCGCTGCCCCACGACTAACCTTCCTTCTCCACTCTTACAAGGAGCACAAACCCCCACCTTCATTTTCTGAGATTTCCCAGAACACCACGGATGCTTTTCTTTCTGCCTATCTCTCGTGTTGCATCCAGGAATGGCTATTTCTCCTTGCAAAGGTTATCTATGTTTGAAGCCTCCTCCCCACGGCCAGAATCATGAGGTCTCTGATGAGGAACAGCAGGTCTTTGTTCATTCTCAGTGCAGGAGGCTGTAAATCCTCTCAGGGCGACCAGAGAAACCAAGAGCTTGCTACCCTCGTAAATCTCCCGGGGTGGCTGCTGCAGCCATCGCGTGCTCTCCGAGGGCTGCAGGTTTCCAATGGTCTCTGCGATTGTAGGATAGTAAATAAGCCAGCGTGCGTACTAGGGAACAGGAACGAAAGGTGTTTTTTTTGTCACTTTAGTCAAAAGGTCCCCGGGATAAGCTGCGGTAGGTGGTTGGGAAAGACAAGAGAGCGTACCAGCCTTTGGAGCTTTTCCCCTGCTTCTTGACTAAACCACTGCTGATCATCTGGGCTTTGTGCCTTAAGCAGGAATTGCTGGCAAAACCCCTGATGTGGGAAACCCAGGGTTGCACCCACATTTAGGGTTGGTGCACCCACCTGTGATCTGGGGAGTGGCGGGGAAGGTTTGAGCAGATCAGTGTGATCCAGCCAGCACCCTCCAGTCTGGATGTGGGTCTTGGACTGGGTCCATCCTCTCCCCACCTTTTCTCTTGGTCTGGCTTCAGAGAAGGATGGGAGAAGACAGGGAATGGCTTCTGGGACAGTGAGTGACACCCAGAAGCCAAACCCTTGTTAACGTACAAACATGAGAGCGTGCCAGGCTGTCCAAGCACTCCAAGCCTGCAAGTTGTTGATTTATTTGTTTCTCCCTTCAAGTTTTCCAAGTTTAGTATTTCCCAGGAGGAATCCTGGTTTAACTGTGTCATCCAGTCATCCAGGAGCCTGATCTTGTGGCAGTAGCACCGGATGGTGTCTAGTAAGATCTCTGTGCACGTGCCAGCTCTGTTCTCATTGCTGCGTCTCAGCTTGGGCAGGTGACTTGTCTCCCCATCTGTGCCTCCAGGTTGGTAAAAGGGGACATTTACTGCAGCCTCTTTATCTCCACCCAAATGAAGGATGCTCGGTGTCTCCAACCCACATGCTTCTGTTCAGAGCGTGGAAAGCCGATGAACAAGGTGGGCACAAGGCATGTCATGCCTGTCTCTCCTCATTACCAGTCCTGTTTTGTCTTTGTGCCAGACTCCCCTGGTGTCTAGCTGCCTGGGAAGGACAAGGCTTTGAGCAGCCTGGGCTAGTGAGAGGTGTCCTTGCCCATGGCAGGGGGTTGCAGCTCAACTTTTAAGGCCCCTTCCAACCCAAGCCATTCGATAACTCTATGATTCTATGACAAGAGCTGTTTCTCTGGATGTCTGTCAGTCCCCAGCAGTGGTGGGGCGAAGCCTGAGTGAACCAGTCCCTCCAGCTGCTCTGACTTTCCTGGTGTTCTCACTGCCGCAACCAGCAAAAAAGGGCCCACTGGTTCCCTGGGCCGTTTGCTGCCCGAAGGGACAGCATCCTTATGGCCCTTGGCTGGATGCTCCTTCCTCCTCTTGCCTTTCTGGCAACCATTTAAAGAGCAAACTCTCCAGTGATGCTCTTCCCAGCAGGCCCATGGTGTGGCTATTTGAATTCTGCCTTTTCTTTTTAGCCAGGTTCATTTTCTTCTGCCTTGAGGCGATTGGTAATGCCTTTGGGAGGGCTCCCACCTCCTCCTGCTGCCTTAGATGTCTGAGTACCACTTCCCCTGCTCGCCCAGACAACTGGCAGTCTATTTGTTTTCAGTCTCCCTGGAACAAGCCTGGCCTTTTATTTCGTAGCTTTATTCTGCCCTGCCAGCAGCCCTGGAGCTCCCTTGCCAAAGCAAAAGAAGAGAAGAGTTGAGCTCCACGTGCTGAGATGCAACTGGCACTGATGTGAGACGGGAAGCGGGCTCGGATTTGGCCATGTGGTCCAGATGTCTTTGTTTGGATTTCTTTATTTGTTTGCTACTTTTCCTGATGCCTGCTGCTTCAACGCCAGAGGATCTCAGCTTTTGTTATAAACAAATCGAAATTCAAAACAAGAAAAAAAAAAAAAGGGAAAAGAAGGTGTTGGAGGAAGCAGTGACATTTGGAAATGTGCACAAAGCAATGTGGTGATGTTTGCCTCAATCAAGCTTTCAGCTTGAAGTAACACCTCGAAGGCAGATCGGGGCTTTCCCTCCTGGCTGTCCCTCCCCTTCCTCGGCTGTGGGCGCTTGCTCCCTTTGCACTTTCTCTCTGTGACCGCTAAGTGAATGCTAGATGGCATTTTAATAATAACCAAAAGCTGAGGATTTCACATGGCTCTGGGAGCTGGGCTGTGGTGGGTTTAGAGTTTGGAAGAGCAGCCAAACTGGAGGAGCTCTGCGAATCCTGCGCACTCCCGGGCTGAGCATCTGCAGATATACACGGAGGTGGTGACTCAGTTTTGCATCGCAATTAGGTGGAGTTGGGGAAAGGATCATCAATTTAAACTTTGCACAGGTTTAACAGCTCCCTGCCTGCAGTTCAGTGTCTTTAATGAACGTAAGCATAGATCAGAGTGGGACGCAAACTGCAAAAATTCAGATCCCAATCCAAAACCTGAATGTGCCAGCGTTTGGGTGTGGAGGGCTGGAGCTGGAGTCTGACTCACTTGCAAATAGGGACCCTTTGCAAAACATGGATCAAGGTTCAAATTCCTGTCCCTCCTCCAAAATGAAATAAAGGTTGAAGAAATTCTGAGAAGTCAGTGTTTAGGTTCTGGGCCATCTAAGAGGGGTGAAGTATGTAGTTAAGTGCTTTGTTGAATAGGAAGAGGCTTGAGCACGTGCTTAATGTTATTAAGTGCTTAGCTGGTTTTGTTGAATCAGGGCCCCTGGCTTTTAAAGTCAATACTAACCCCTTAGGCTGCATCTGAAAGGATTTGGGAAAGAAGTGGCATCCAGATACTGCTGGGTGTTTGACTGCTTTTGAAGGCTTGCTCCTCTAAATCTGCTCTCATTGCTATTCCACATCATCTCAATGACTTGTCCCCTGGCCACCAGGTAATTATGCAAGAGAGCTCGGGAAGTTTTTGCTGTTCCAAGTGAAGAGGCACATCACAGGCCTTCTGATGTCCTCTTTCGGTGGCTGCTGTGCTGCTCCTTGTAACCAGCTTCTCATTGTTCTGTGAGCCCCTGAAGTTAGTTTGGCTAAAAGGAGCAGGTGAGCATGAGCTAAGCTGGCTCCCCACAGGTGACATGGGTTGGGGACAGGTGACAGGAGCACAGCTGGCTGATCCGTCACCGACAGCAGGGAACAGGGCGTAGCTGCAGGCAGGGAACTTTTCAGCCAGCCTAGACGCTGCTGGAAAGGAGGTATCCCCTGAAGGCTGCAGCAAGAGGATGGGTATGAACCTCATCCCCCGAAACAGCATTTTGGTGGCACAAGGGCTGGAACTGGCAGACAGTGTTTTAGAGAAATGAAACTCCAGAAAGAAGGGGTGAAAAAAGCAACTTTTTTACAGGTTCTTTACAGGTAAAAGAGTGTCTGAGACCAGGATGGAAATAGATGGAAAACTTACCCACAGATGAAAGGCTTGAGATGAAATACGTTATGCATGAGACTAACAGTTGGAATCTGAGAGCCACTTGGAGGTAATCACCTGAAAATGGGAATGGTTCTGGACAGCAATTTCAGCCTATTGCAGAGGCACCAGAATGGTTACCAGTAACTAGGCTTCCTTTTTAAAGGAAAGACAAAGTTAAAATCACAGGACTGGAGTGGCCTTCTCCAGACAAACCAGACAGAGCCCCCCCTTTCCTGTGTCCTCTCCCAGGCCTGGAGGGACAGGCAGGCTGGCTGCCGAGACTGGCAGTGCTGCCCTGTGACTATCAGCGCCATATGAGACAGAGGCTTTGATTTGCAATGCCAACATCTTTTGAAACGAAATAACTTCCCCAGTGCTGCCTTGCTGTTGCAGGCTACTTTTCTAAAAAAAAAAAAAAGTTCCTGTCTGCACATCTGATGCTAATACAGCAAGCGGTAACGCAAAGATGAAGAGTGCCTTGAATCAACAGTTCAGCTGTGAGATTCAGATTAAAGTTTTGGGCCAACAGCTTCTGGAAATTGAAATGCCATTCTTTTCTCTTGCAGGTTTGGAGATGCCTGGGTTGATAGAAAATGCGTTCTTCCAGGACAAAGCCTTCATTAAAGAAGACGAAAAAGTGATAGTCCCTCTTACGCCAACATTGATAAGAGGCTCAATACTGAAAAAAATGGTGGAACAATGAAAACAACGGAGATTCAGGTACCATTGCAGGTCAGTTAGCACCTGAATTCAAAGCCAGCCTTTCGCATGCAGCAGTTTCTCAGGTTTTAAGTTAAGGCTCAGAGGCTGACAGCAAGTCCCTCTGGAGCCCTGTCTGTTCCGATTCACATCCCACTGTCCATGTGTCACGGGCTCCGTGGCTGCACACCTGACCTTCCTCCCAGTTTTATGGGAGTCACTGATGCAAAGCCTGGAGCCAGCGACACCTCCCCTCCTCCAGGCACGTGCCGTAAGCAACAGCGGGAGGTCTGTGTTTGTTCTCCCTCGCGTTGGGGAAAGGGAATTATTTCAGGAAAAAAGATTTATGTTGGGTTTTTTTTAGTGGTTCCTTGACTTGTTGTTATCCATTAAATGAGACTCGCTCTTGTTAACCCTCTGAGTATAGGAAACCAGGAGAGAGACAAAGGGTGGAGATAAAGCTTAACATTTTGGGGTAAGCTCTTAATGGCAAAATTAAGTTCTTAGATGCAAAGAATGTGAGGGTGAGATAGTGAGAGTGAAGTGATGCACTGAGGACAGCCTAGCAGACCGACACTGCCACAAGATCTTTTGAGCCTTCTTCCTGTACACGTGTGACATCTCCTGGTTGGCAGGAAGAGCCCAAATGACAGGGTTGGGCTGGGTACACCTCATCTCTTCTGCCTCCGACACTGACGTCTGGTGACCTTGGTTGAGTCATGTAGCCCACCTCAGCTTGCCAACATGCAAAAGAAGGTTAACAGCTAGCTCATAAAATGTGCTGTTTGGTGCAACCAAGATACGTGCGGGTTGCCTCTGATTCATATCCAAGGGCCATTTTTAACTCTCACCGGAGCTGATGTAAAGGGGACTTTGCCCAAGCAAGCATCAGCTAAGACTGAGCGACCTCCTCTAAAGGCTGTAGGGTTAGAGTTTGATGAGGGCGGGGAAAAAAAGGCAAAAGTCCCTGCTGGTGCTGTCAGATTTATGTGAACTAAAATGTGTTGCAGGCACAGTTTGATCTGTGGAAAGTGTCCACACAGGCTGGAACGGTGCTACACTACTGCCTGACAGGAGAGCTGTTGCTATATAATTAAGTAGCAACGTTACCATGGTTTTGCAGTTTCCCCAAAGCAGAGCTGGCCCCAGCATTGCCTCTGTGGCTGCTGGGCACGTGGGGCTGAGGGGGGAACACTGAGGGGTTTGGGTCTTGGGGGCTGGGAACCCCAAGCAGAGGGTCTTAGCAAGGTGAAGGAGCAAGGGAGGGCTCAGCAGCCGTGGGTAGGTCTCTGAAGGCTAGATCAGGGGCACTGGTGATGTCAGGGTGGAGAGATCACTGTGTAGCCAAGCACAGGTCTGGTGGGACCCCATTTTCTGGTTAGCAAGGATGTATGGTTCTCTAGGGCAGACTGAAGGCAGAGGGAGAGAAGACAGGAAGACAGCCAGCAGTAGGGCTGGGTCTGGCCTTGGCATGGACTTGCTGTACTGGACTGGCTGCCATTGGAGCCTATGTTAATGTGGGACCTGAAAAGCATGAGCTCGTGCTCAGTGCATTGTTGTCCCTTGAAGAGTCTTTATTGATCCTGACATATCCATATCTAACCTTTTGTTAAAGTCATATTATGATGGAGAAGCTTTCTCCTCCTTGGGCTGTTCCAGCTCCTTCTGCTGGGAATTTTTCCTAGGCTAAGTCCCAAGCTGTAATTTAAGCTCATCATTTCTGTTCTTCTACTCACGGTGGCTGGTTATTCACCTTTTAATAGATATTCTTCAGAAAAAGCCATGCTGGTGAGGGCTGTTCCCAGCCTGATGTGCTGAGATGAACACTGGCAGCATGGGTGCCAGAAGGCATTAAACTAAGCAGATGTCCGTGTCACCAAAGGTTAGGCATTTTTAAATGTAAATATGAAACCCAGGCTAGGAGAAGAAAAGGAGTCAACGTACAAAAACATCAGATAAGATTTTATAAGGATGAATCAGAAGTCATTGTGGCAGAATGCAACTGACATAATCTGTTTGGTGATGAAGGAGAAATAAAAAAAAAAAAAAGTGAGAAAGTGTCACTTGGAGTAGTCCACCTCTGACGTAATTTGAACAGTGTCCGTGAGCCTGTGGAGGCAATGCAGTCCCCATCAGTTAGCATAAGGACATGATGTATGAGGTGATTTGATAAAATGATGGTAAAGATTCTTTATAGTGAACAATGAGAGGGGTAGCTCCAGGCTTTGCTTCTTGTCAGCTGTGAACATCATGAGTGATACTCGTTTGTTTAACTCCATGTTCCCCCTCCCCATGTTGTCCTTATCAGTCCCTCTCTTATCCTTAAAACAGAGGTAAAAATGGGGTTGATCTTGCCTGGCTTTCCACCCTTTCCATCCAATTCTCTCGCACATCTTCCCTAATCTAGGGACTAGAAGCAAGTTGTGCATCTTTGCCAGTTTGACCCCTGAGGCAGGCAGGAGGAATTGCTGGAGCAGCACTGTGGCACCTCGCTGGGCCTGGGGTCACCAGCTCCAGCTCCTTTGCTAAGTCATACCCTTGGGGAACACCACCCCCTCTGAGACAGCGATGGATGATTCAAAGTCAGGCTTCTTCCTGACTCAACAGATGGGCTGCTGCCTGCAAAAAGGAAACAAATGTCTTTGCACAGCTCATAGTCTGACAGCAGTGTCTGGAGAAGCTCGAATGTCGCCTCCCCACAAGCAGTTGTCTTCTGCATCCTCTTCCATGGCCTCCTGGGTGACTTCTTGTTTTGCAAACAGTCCATCCTTCCTTCCACATTCCCTCTGGATGGAGCTTTTTACTGGAGGGTTTCCTGCTCTTGTCTCTTCATTCCTCTACAGCTCTGCCTTCTCGGCCCTGCTAGTGCAACTGTTCACGCTTACACGTGGATTACTGAAATATCTGGGTTAACAAAAAGGAAGGAAGAGGTTGTTTTTTAAATTCAGATCAGGGTAGCGATCTATTTTGCAGCTGCGGACCCTGCGCAGCTGGTGGAGCATCACTGTCCTCCCCACTCCCAGCGTGTGTCCCCTGCTCGTACATCAGATCAGGGGAGTCAGATCATGCAGTGTCCCCGTGGGAAATGTCTGTCCCTTCACCTGACACATGGGCAGTGGCACTGGGGGTGAGGGAAAGTGGGACTGTAGCTTTTAATAAGATACCACAGTCAGATCAGATTAGAGTAAGGGGAAACTGGACCCTTGAGGGACCTAATCAAGTTGTCAGTGGTTCCTAATGTGGCAGCCACTAGCAGTTTTTGCCATGACAATACAAACCTGGTAATGTTTTGACAGGCTGAGGTAGTGCTTGTCATCTGAATATGGTGAGTTTGTGTTAAAGATCCTATTCTGCGTTTAAGGAATTTGGCCTCTTGTTGACAGCACGGAAATGTTTCAGTGCTGTACAAATGCAAAGAAACAATTGTAGGCTGCAGAAGTCTGAGAAGAGTAAAATGCATCATAGGTATGTTGCAGTTGCCTATCACCCAGAGAAATGGGGTTTGACCAAAAAAAAAAAAAAAAAAAGGAAACACTGCCAGGATATTTTGCTTCAGTTTAGGTTATTTACTAGAATTGTTTGTGGTTAGTAGTGAGAGCAAAGTACACTTGTAATAATAGCGTAACCATGGTAATATGATAACACAAACTGGTGTCAGTCTGATTTGCTGGTAAGATTTATACCCTATTATATTATCCAAAGCAATTAAGAAATGCTTAGAAAATTAACATTAGAATAGATTAAAATAAAGTATCACAGGCGCAGTGACAGCTGTGGGTCTCAAGCATCGTCCCCAAGTGGATGTTTCCGCATAACGTATCACCCTGCCTCCAAAGGGCTGTGTTACCATAAGCAAAGAAAGCAATTTCTTTCATTTTACAAACAGGGAACTGCAATGTTCCTCTTAATTTCTTCTATTCCCTGCACTCATTTTAGTGTGACTGGTCAGAAATGAATCTAGGAAAAGTAACAAGTGTTAATTGGCCTCATTTAATCTAAACTGAATTTAAGGATCAGCAGGGGTGGAAGAGGCAAAGACAAAGGTACACATTGGGATGTAGGGGTTGGCTCCCAGTGGGAAGGAAATTAATGGTGAGATGGGGGCCAGAAACTCTTGCCCCTTGCCTGTGTGTTTTGGATTCACTGCCCGTCGTGTCACCCACTACTTTCTCAGGGCTCCTTTTATATTACCAGTGGCAGCCACCTGCTGTTTCTTGACTTGTAAGCTCTGTGGGGCAGAGACCATCTCTTTATTTCCAATATATGCAATGCGAAGGGAACACAGCATTTCTACCACCTAATAATATAATCATGAGAGATGAGCCACGATAATCATAAAAGATGAGCCATTTCATAACTGCCTCTGTACCAGACAGAATTACATCCTAGCAACAGAGCTCCTCAATCATCATCTCTTCTCCTTCCCTGCAGATAACTCACTGCCTCCCTCCTTGCAGTTTCTGTGTTTGAGTTTATGATGGGGAATTTGGGATTATTTGGTTTTGGAGAATTTCAGCTGATTACCCCAGTGAAGGAATAGCAACTTTACAAAGGAGTGTAAGAGCAAGTCCTTCAGCTGTTGCCACAAGCCAGGAGAGGAATGGAAGACAGTTTTGAACTCAGAGATTTTTTTTTTTTTTTTTTTTTGATGTGAGAGTCCTGTTAGTTAGCCCTTGCCAAGAGTTTTGAGATGTTTGGTTTGCTGAGACAGAGGCCTCCAAAGGTTGCCCAGTCTGAGCTAATCTGGGACTGGGGCCTCCCTCTTATCTCAGACTAGGTTTTCACTGGAATGATGGACTGCAGTGTAACGGAGAGGGGAGAAACCAGTCTTAGTCTCCTGTTCCCTCTGTGCTTACTGTATCTGTTTTATTGAAGGATGCACTAGCAAAGGCACCATTTTCTCCATCTTCTCACGTTATTGTCCTCTTCTGGTTCTGTCTTTCATTTATATTCCAAGACCTGTGGCCAGACTTTTTCTCTTGTTGTTATGGACTCTTTATTTTTTCTTTTCTGAACAGTGTCTTCCTGAGTGAATTAAAGGGACTGTATTTTATGCTCATTCTCTTTGGTCCTTCTGCTGCCTTCAAACCCTGCCTTTCTGGGCTCTCCCTCCCCTTGTCTCCATGACCTACACTGCTGAGCCGCATCCTCGTTCTTGAATACTTTTCTGTGGCCCTTCCCTCACTTGTGGTGTCATAGGTCACATCTTATTTTCCTTCTGTTAAGGAAATTTCTTGCTGGCTGCTCACTCGCACATCTCCTTCTCCCATGCTGTCCAGCTTCCTAATTCCTTATGATTCCTTCATCTATGGGGTGAAACCCGAGTTCCTCTTCTTCAGCTTCCCCTTCCCTTCCTCTTCGCTGATCCTAGCTACACAGTGAGTCTGGTCCAGTCGAAGCTGCATTCTCCTCTCCACATGATGTAGGCAGTTGACTGTGTTGGCAGTTCTTGTGTTTCTTTTCCTTCCTGGAACAGATGCACTGCGAAGGATGAAACACAGAAATGTCAGCGGGGAGTACAGGAGATGAGCAGCATCTCATACTCTTCAGAGTGAAAGAGGTGACTTGGAAGGGAGGAATCAGACCAAAATCTACCAAATGATAAGTGTCAAAACAAATAAATCTGAGCATTAAGACAGATTTTATTTAGCACTGTAATTTATTTTTGAAGCAAGGTGTATATCGCACAGTGCACAACAGCACAGAAATAGTTGAAATGGCTTTGCATAAATATTGCATGAAGCTTTGTGTACAAACGCATACAAGGCACAGAGCTACATGCAAAATCCGGCTAAAAAGGGTGAAGGAAAATGTGGGAGCTCTCTGCTTATGAATCTGGAGAGCTTCTGGTACCCGCCTGGGAAAGCAGCTCTGCATTGCAACAGAGCTTTCAGCATAACTATGCTCAGAGGGTGCTGCGTGCCAGGCTCCACGCAGGAGAGAAAGCCATGGAGCAGGTTTTCCGGTCAGCAGTGGTGGCCTGTAGGTTGTAGGGCAGGGGTTGAACCTGCTTCTGGACTTTTTATGGGCCCAGACACAGAAGTGGAAAGACAGTGGTCCAGTATGGGACTTAGTTTTTATTTCCAGTTTTGCTTTTGCTTTTTTTTTTGCTTTTATTTCCAGTCAACCCTTTGCCCTTGGGGCATCCCTTGTCCTTCCAGCATTTGTCAAGTTCTCTCTGTGGCTGCAATTTCACGGTCTCTTGAATCTGGCAGGAGTAACATTGCTCCCCAAAGAAGTGGCCCTGCCTTCTCTGGCTCCTTATTCCCATGTCACCTCACTCCCCCTCTTTTGCTGGCACATCCATCTACACTAATATCAGCAGCTAGGACAGCACGGCAGGCGTGGATTTACCAAGCAGTATGGCTGTGCTGAGGTCCTGCTGTCCACACTGTACGTATTTCAAAGGTGTTACTTTGGGCTAGTTGTGTTCTCGTCCTGCAGACCGAATGTCCGTGAGTGACCATTCATGAGTGGTTGGCGTGCTTTAGGTGTGCTCCCTTCTTCTGCTTTTGTTTTCTCCCAGATCAACTCAGTTCATGCATTCTCAAATCCCTCCGCGATGTGAATCGAAGCACGGTAAGCCAGAACTATCTAGAGATTTGGTTCAAAAAGGCACTCCTAATCCAAACTAAAATATTAACATAGATGCACTGTGCTGACTCAGCTGTGCGGTGAACCAGCTCTGGGAAGAGATCAAAAGCAGAAAGAAATGGAGTTAGTTTTAGCTTCCACCGTCTCTGAGCTGATGCGTGTGGCCTCACCTCCGTTTGGGCCAGCATTTGAGAGGGACCGAGGGCTGGATATAAGCTGCAGGAGGAAGATGGATCTCCTCTGCAGAAAGCGCTTTACATTGGTTTAAGAAGGCTGTGAAGTAATGATGTGTGTCAGCTGCAGGCTCTCGGAATGAGCACCAACACCTACAGTGGCTAAAGGAGGTGTACGGCACACCACCGCAGCGTATTGTCTATGGCAAACAGCACGGGAGGGGGAGATGAACTTCATCTGAGACCCCTCAGCACCACAAACAGTCGTAACCTTCTGAGGAGCAGAGGGAGAGCAGGAAAGAACATTTCTTTATGCTCATAACATCCGTGAGAGCCGCTGCACGGCGGGCTCACATTTTTCCAAACAAACCCCATATTGTGAAGGGCTCCCTCAATGCTTTCCTATTCCTCTTCCATTTCCCCCCTCTTCCTCCTCAGAACACGTCTGGAACTCAGTTTTTCCTCTATTTTGATACTAATATTTTTTTTTTCCCTTTGGCATCTGCATTTCCTCCCCTCCCTTTTCCCACCCTGTGCCCATTGAAAACCCAACTGCCGATCCCTTGCTGCAATTAGCCTGACGTGATGAATATTTATGTTTCTGTGATGAAGTTCGCTGCATTACTGCTTCTTCTGGCCTGTGGCCTCCAACGGGTTTCGAAGCAACACCTGGCCGGCGCTTTGGTCCTCTCAGCACCCCAGTGCCAGGACTGCCATGTTCTCCTCTGCTTTCCCCCTTCCCACTCCTTACACCCTTCATGACAGGATTTTTACATTTTTTTTCCTCAGATGCACCATTTACTCTCCCTTTGGGACGTGGATAAGCACCACAGCACCACAACATGCAGCCGATGGCCCGCGATGGTGACCCCAGAGGCCATCGCCGGACTTTTTGGAGCGGTCAGTGGGCTGCACACCCCCGTACCCCAACCTTCCTACACCCCGGCGGGGTGGGACGAGGAGGAGGAAGGCGACGGCGGGTGTGAGGCCGCCGCCGGGCGGGGAGAGAGGGAGAAAAGGAGGGAAGGAGGGAGGAAGGCGGGAGAGAGGCGGGCGCGGGTAGGCGGGCGCGGGGCGGCGGCA
>NW_010099309.1:0-211 GCF_000699245.1 Pterocles gutturalis | reverse complement strand
AAGTCTAGAAAACGCAGAAGCCGCTGAGTGCATCTGGAAAGCTCCGGGCTCCTCCCACGCATCCTCCATCCCAGGAGAGCCCTTCCCTTCCCGCCCAGCCGGCTGCATAGGGCGCGGAGAGATCGCGCTGGACTCCCGAAGCGTCCCACACAGGGTTTTCGCAGAGGCTCAAGTGCAGAGCAAGGACAACTACGGAAAAAAATCCCTCTTT
>NW_010099308.1:0-840 GCF_000699245.1 Pterocles gutturalis | reverse complement strand
AAAAAAAACGGGAAAAGAAAGAAAAATAAGGCGTTAGCAGGGAGAATCCTGGCACCAGTCTGTCCCAGTTGGGTGACTGGGAGCCCAGCTGGCAGGGAAATAAATAAAAATGGGGAAAAAAATAAAAATGGGGAAAGAAATAAAAATGAAGTGTTAGTACGGAGAATGCTGCCACCAGTCTGTCCCAGTTGGGTAACTGGGAGCCCAGTTGATGGGGAAATAAATAAAAATGGGGAAAGAAATAAAAATGAAGTGTTAGTACGGAGAATGCTGCCACCAGTCTGTCCCAGTTGGGTAACTGGGAGCCCAGTTGATGGGGAAATAAATAAAAATGGGGAAAGAAATAAAAATGAAGTGTTAGTACGGAGAATGCTGCCACCAGTCTGTCCCAGTTGGGTAACTGGGAGCCCAGCTGTCGGGGAAATAAAAAAAAAACGGGAAAAGAAAGAAAAATAAAGCGTTAGCAGGGAGAATCCCACCACCAGTCTGTCCCAGTTGGGTAACTGGGAGCCCAGCTGTCGGGGAAATAAAAAAAAAACGGGAAAAGAAAGAAAAATAAAGCGTTAGCAGGGAGAATCCCACCACCAGTCTGTCCCAGTTGGGTAACTGGGAGCCCAGCTGACGGGGAAATAAATAAAAACGGTGAAAGAAATAAAAATAAAGCGTTAGCAGGGAGAATCCCACCACCAGTCTGTCCCAGTTGGGTAACTGGGAGCCCGGCCACACACCTCGCTGGCCGCTGGAGCATAACTCGGCGCCGGTCTCCAATGGCGGTGTGGGAGGGGGCCGGTATCACAAACCTTCACGGTTTCACCCCGATTTCGGTCTCTGGAGTCGCGG
>NW_010099307.1:2310-3803 GCF_000699245.1 Pterocles gutturalis | reverse complement strand
AGCACCAAACATGTAATTGAGACTTTCCTCAAACCCACTGGAAATAATTAAAACTGACTTCTAATACTTTACAAACTAATTAAGAGTATTGGACTGGATAACTACGTTGAAGTGTAAGTGGCATTTAATTGGGATAAACTGAATCATAATTGGAAATAAGCTCAGCCTGGAACAATAAACAGCGTTTAGGAGAGGTTATGGGCAGCCTGGTTTAGCACAGGGAAGCACGGCGCTGGCTCTGCGGATGCCCCACGTGGATGCTGACACTGGCACATCTCTGCCGGACCATCTCTACCGTCACACCTCTGCTGGAGCATCTCTGCCGGCACATCTCTGCCGGCACATCTCTGCTGGAGCATCTCCAATCAGCGGCCGGAGCATCTCCAATCAGCGTGGGGAGCAGGCGGCCCCATGGCAGGGCTGCGGAGGTTCTGGGAGTGGGCGCGATTAGATCTGTTCTAAAGACACCAGCGATGTTAAACCCTCTCAGGCAGCGCTCGCACGCCGAACTCAATTCCTAGAGCCCGATCTGCTTTATCAGCCCCCGGCTCGTGCCTGTTCAGTTATTTATCTCGGCTTTACTCCAATCAGCGTGGGGAGCAGGCGGCCCCATGGCAGGGCTGCGGAGGTTCTGGGAGTGGGCGCGATTAGATCTGTTCTAAAGACACCAGCGATGTTAAACCCTCTCAGGCAGCGCTCGCACGCCGAACTCAATTCCTAGAGCCCGATCTGCTTTATCAGCCCCCGGCTCGTGCCTGTTCAGTTATTTATCTCGGCTTTAATAACAGAGCCCTTTCTGCGGTATCAAACAGCCGCATTTCTGCCTCGCCCGCGTCTCAGCCTCCTCAATGAGATAGGAACAAATTAACTGGCTACGGGAGCTGCCGGGCCTTTGTTCTCCCTCATCTGCTCCACTCATTACTTGGAGGAGCCCTATTTTCCTTTTCTTTGCTGCTTTCTTTTCCCGAACAATGGGCCCTGAATGTATTCAAGCAATTCTTTTATCGTTCACTTCTGAGGAGATCTCCGAGTTCTCCACCTGAACAGTTGCTATTGCTATTTACGAAAACTTTCTTGCTGACAGCTGAAATTTAAATTTTATTCTCTCAATGACTGGTTACCTCCATTATCTCCTGTTTCACTCCCCCCCTTTAGATTTAACAGCCACAATTTACAAACGCCGTCCTTTCCTCTTGTTTCCTCGTCTCCTCCGCACTCGCAGTGAACCCACGAGCCTTCTGATCTCCTGCTGACGATTATTGGAGCTGGCCAGACCATTTTTCTTACATTATTTGCCCCGCTAAAAGAAAACAGAAGACAAATTCGGAAAACCCTCAACGCATTCCCTCCTTTTCATCTTTTTCCCAGCCGCAGATTCGATGAATCGCTTTGCCAGCCGCAGGAAAGCCCCGGCCAGCCCCGGGAGTCACCGCCCCAGAGCCCCGGGCTCCCCCGGTAATTCAGAGGACGCCGCGTTACGCTTCTTTCCACAT
>NW_010099307.1:1967-2288 GCF_000699245.1 Pterocles gutturalis | reverse complement strand
TGGTGCAAAATAATAAAAACCTTCCTTAACAGCTTTTTCTTCTTTCATTTGCGTCCAGAGCTGCTTTGAAGTTGTTTCTGCTTCTCGGTGGTCTCCTGCCCCTCTCTTGGCAGAGGAGGTTTCCCTCCCTCTAATTGCTCATTGCTAATTGCTAATTGCTCTCTGCGCTGGGTGCTGCTGCCTACAAACCCCTCGACTTCCCGGAAGTGTGAGCCGCTGCCAGAACATCGACTTTTCACCATGCCCCATCCTCATTTATCCATCAAGCCCCGCTTTTTCACTTTGCTGCCCTGGGTAGTGAGGGCGGTGGCAGCAGCAGTG
>NW_010099307.1:1659-1869 GCF_000699245.1 Pterocles gutturalis | reverse complement strand
TGGCATTGACAGTGGCATCAGTGGTGGCGTCAGTCGTGGCAGCAGCAGTGGCATTGGCAGTGGCATCGGCGATGGCAGCATCCCTCCCCGCAGCAGCGATGGTTTGCACGGTGCAGGATGCCCGGTGCCCTCTGCCCGGGGCTCCCCCCGCCGCCCCCCGTCCTGCTGCCGCGGCGGCAGATGGGCTGGAGTCCATCAAAGCCTCTGCGC
>NW_010099307.1:1166-1635 GCF_000699245.1 Pterocles gutturalis | reverse complement strand
TGGAGCGCTGCTCGCACCGTCTCCTATACCAGCCTGGCTCCTCAGCTGAAAATAATTTTATGGTTAACTACAGACCATCTGTTAGCCTCCCCTTTCCTCTCGGAGCCCGTGTTCTTGATGGTTTATTAATATTTATTTAGCCCGTTTAAAACCTGAGCAAGTTGCAGGAGACTTGTGACGTGTCTACAAAGGTTTTATCAAACCTGAGCAAGTTGCAGGAGACTTGTGACACGTCTACAAAGGTTTTATCTCCCAGTTTGGCCGCTGCTGAGCCTGGGCATCCTCAGAGAGCCCGTCAGGGGATTTTCCCTCGGAGCCAGCAGTCGGCAGATGCCCAGCGTGGTGGAGCCCAAGTGCTCCTCCTGCACCAAGGTCACTCATCACCCGTGTCCCCAGCATCTCCCTGGGCAGCACGGGGTCCATGGCGGTGGCAGTGCCGGCCGCGTGAACCGGCCAGGTGCAGGCTCCG
>NW_010099307.1:0-1122 GCF_000699245.1 Pterocles gutturalis | reverse complement strand
CTGCTCTCCGCCGGCCGTTCCCTTCCATTTTGAGGCATCTATTCAGAATCACGGGCGGTGAACTCCTTCCAGCCTCCTCCGGAAAGAGCCTTTCAGGGTGCTGAACGAGCCAGGGATGGGGAGGGAGATGAAAGGCAGGAGATTTACCGCAAGCTTTGATAAGCATTAACACACCGCAGGTCTAACGGCTCTTGATAAACGGCGAAGATGCCGGGCTGTAACGAGCCGAGCAGCCTCTCCGGAGACCAAAGAAAATGAAGTTTAGCATCAATTTTTAACTCTTGCTCTGCATTATTAAATAAGTGGTTTGAAACCTGCCTTGCATCACGAGAGCTTTTTAAATCGTTCCTGTGCTGGAAGAAGGACGAAAAAAAAAAAAATCTTTTTGCAATTACAGAAACATCCCCCTCAGCTGTGCACGCTTCAGATATTGGTCTGTTGGTTTGCTGAGGAAGGAGCCCTTGGCAAAGCTTTTCAACACATTTAATGAGATTGAGCAAGGACGGAACAAGCAGAAACAATCTGGACGGGGGGGACCTCGCACGCCTCTGCCCTTGGCTGACTTACACCCCTGGCCAGCTTTGAAACAGCAGAAAAATCAGTTCCCTGTCTGTTCTGGCAACCAGCTAACATGAGCATCCCTTTTCCCAGGCCCTGCTCCGTGCTTCTCCATCCTCCTCCCAGGCAGGGGGTCTCTCCCGGGGCAGACGAGCTGCCGACCCTCCCCAGTGCGCGGCCGAGGGCGCGGGGGGGCAAAGCCGGTGCCTTCCCTGCACCAGCTGGGATACAGGCTCCTCTCCGGCTCCTGCACATGGAGGGTGTGATTTTTCAAAGATTTCTGAGTATTTCCCAGTTGGAATAAAACACACCTTTTGCCTTTCAGCGGAGGCGTCAAGCTGTTCGTGCTTTCTATCCCTTTTTTAAGGGAAGCTTTATTAGACGGCTCGATAGATTTTCCAGTTAAAATAATGGGTGTTTTACACCGTAGGCATCAATAAAAATGTAAATACAAACAGGAAAGGCAGCGGCAGCAATGGATTTTCTGGCTTTTGCTCCCCGGGCTGAACTGGCAGGTCCCCGGCTCCATAAGGAATCCTAACGAAGTGCCTGAGCGGGGCCAGC
>NW_010099306.1:0-297 GCF_000699245.1 Pterocles gutturalis | reverse complement strand
CAGAAGCGGTCAGTGGAGCTGGGGATCGTGGGGGGAGCCCTGGGAGAGCGGCCCTAGAGGGGCTTCTGGGGGCCCTGAGGCCTGTGAGGGACCCTGACGGAGCTTGTGGGGGGCTTATAGGGCATTGGAGGGACTCTGCAATGTGAGGAGGGGCTTCTGGGGGCCCCACAGCCTGTGAGGGACCCTGAGGGAGCTTGTGGGGGCCTGTAGGGCTTTGGAGGGACCCTGCAATGTGAGGAGGGTCTTTTAGGGGATCCTATAGGGGTCTGGAGGGGCTTCTGGGGACCCCACAGCCTG
>NW_010099305.1:0-8295 GCF_000699245.1 Pterocles gutturalis | reverse complement strand
TTATGTCTTGCTGATTGTGGCTTAAATAAGAAATAGAGTTCTAAAGAAGAGAGAGAAAACCAGTTAGGGACCATCATCATCACTGTGTTTTTATCAGAAGAGAAATTTTTATATGTATTTACTCTTCTTCCCAAAAGCAGTCTATCAGGGTTTCTTAAATGCCTTCTGATATTAAGCTTATTCCATACTCTCAAGCTTTGATTGTTAGTAGTTTAAACACTCCTTTGAAATTTCCCTCAAGCGAGTACTTTTGCATGAGATTAAATCCCCGAGTGCTGATAAGCCTTTTCAAGAGATTCTGTTTTCTTCCATTCAAGTCATTTAGATTCAGACTTAGAAACAGAAGAATCCTGCTGCTTAATGTTCTTCTCCCCTGATGGTGCATAAATGTTCATTAAATTTTTCTGATAAATTATGGATCTGATGTGAAAAAATAAGGGACAGGAGAACTTTAGAGTTGCTTTGCACTGTGAGTAACTTCTAAGTCTTAACAGCTGCTTGGGAGATTTTGATGAAATAAAGTTATGCAGTCTTCACAGCACTGAGGCATTCAAACTCTACAAACTTTTGATTTATAATGTTGGTAAGATTTAATTTTATTTATTACAGGCTAGTTTTGTTGCATCTGGAAACAGGACTGATATTTCACTAGATGATCCCAACTTCTGGCAGAAATGGGCCAAAAAAGCAGAAATAGATATAGATGCTATCAGTGGTAGAGTAAGTACTTCTTTTGTAACTCACCTTCTTTCAAGTATGAGCTTACTGTTGAATTCTGAAATAACAGATGTAGGATTTCTGGTGCTTTTTTGTTAATATTTTAACAAATCGGACTTTATGTACTGGTCAGTTTGTGCCTGGGTAATCAGCCTGCTGGTAGCTTTAGTATTTCCTAGCTCCCTGCTGTCCCAGAAGAGTTTGGAGATCCTTGATTTTTTGTCAAAGACCTGGAAATGATTGAAATTATGTAATAGTTCAAATTGCCTTAAGTACCACAGAATGTTTTACTTGCTTTTTGGGTGTTTACTATGATATATTTACAAAATACCTATTAATGACATTAGATAGAAATTGTTCTTTCTGAACTGAAGCCTTAAGATGGCCATTTGCTTAGGAAAAACTTATCAACTGTTTCTCTGATAAGGTTTGTTTGCAATTTTGCAGAACAGCCTGGTTATTGATACCCCAAGAATTAGGAAACAAACACGGCCCTTTAGTGCTACAAAAGATGAGCTGGCTGAATTGTCTGAGGTGGAGAGCGAGGGTGATGATAAACCAAAACTCCGCAGGCCTTGTGACCGTTCCAGTGGATACGGAAGAACAGAGTGCTTTCGGGTGGAAAAGAACTTGCTGGTCTATGGGTATTGTATACATCTTTCTTCATTCTAGGAAGTTCTAAAAAAGTAGTATTTTGCAATAACCTGGTGTATATATATTTCTTTCTTCATTCTAGGAAGTTCTAAAAAAAATAGTATTTTGTAATAACCTGGTGTATATATATAGAATTTATTTAAAATATGAATTTAGGTGGTTTTAGTATGCACCCTGTATAAATCTTTCTGACAATTTGTAATTGAAAAAACATTAAAGTCCTCTTTCTTCAAAGGAGATTATGACATTTAACATGGGCACTACAGTAGTCTCTCTAAAAATCATTACAGGAAGTGCTGCAGGCAGGCTCAAAACTCTGTAAATAAATAAATATCTAAAATAAAGACTTGGTAGGTGACTTGATGTTCATAATTGCAGAACATCTTGCACTTCCATGAGATGCAAATAGGAACTGAAAATCTAACCAGTTATTGTAAGCATATTTAAAATAGATATCTTGATTTGGAAATACAATCACACACTTCATAAGATGACTGTGTTAGAGTTCCCATCAGTTTTGTGTCTTAGAAGGCTAAAACAATCAGGCAAGTTTTGTTTAAAACTCTTTTTTAAATAGAGGGAGTTTTGCTGCAAATGTTCCTTTCATATTTCCACTCAGTAACTTAAGCTGAAGGAAAAAAGTGGAAAGCCAAATATTTTACAGAGAAATTCTCTTTTGTAATGGAAATCTACAGGCTGCCCAAGTGTTACACCTTGAAATGCTAATTTTGTGTTTCACTTTGGACTAGGTGGGGTCGATGGAGAGAAATTTTGTCACATGGTCGCTTCAAGAGACAGCTGAATGAACAGGATGTGGAAATAATTTGCCGAGCTCTGTTAGCCTATTGTCTTGTTCACTACAGAGGAGATGAGAAAATAAAAAGTTTTATATGGGATCTCATTACCCCAACAGAGAATGGGCAAACACGAGAGCTACAGAATCACCTTGGTAAGGACTTGATGTGTTTCTGCAGTTAAATAGCTTCATGTACGTATGCCTGTGGTACTGGGATCAAAACAGCCGAAAAATCTCTCTGAATGCATCGTACTTGAAATAAAGGGAATTTATTCCAGATAAGGCAGTTCAATTGATGGGAAAAGAAGTGTCATTTCTGCTTTGCTTTGCATTTGATGGCTTACCCAAATGGACTGGTATACTCTGTGTAAGCTTTCTTTTCATTTCAGTTCGTAAGAACCTATTCTTGTTTCATAGCAGGTGATAACACACTCTGCTTTCTTTCCCCTTCTGCTTCATCCTTAGCTGGTGAAATATATTCCAGAGATGCCCTAAAAGGCAACAGAGAAAAAAAAACCTCATATCCAGAGGCTGTGATGCTAGTATTTTTTCTGCACTGCAGATCACAATACTGGTATAGGAACTATGTGTTTCGGGGATCTATACCTACCTGTTGCTGTTACTGTATTGTATTTTGAATTATATAGGCTTATCAGCCCCTGTGCCTAGAGGAAGAAAAGGAAAAAAAGTGAAGACCCAGGCTAGCACTTTTGATATACACAAAGCAGAATGGCTTCGAAAATACAATCCAGAACACCTGTTGCAAGATGAAGGATACAAAAAGCACATAAAACACCATTGCAACAAGTAAGCACTTGGTAGCTGATGTGTGAATGTCTTTCAGTGTTTATTTAAAGATTATTTTACTTCTAATTTATCTTTGTCATAGAAGACTTTAAAATACTTGTGGCACTATGAAGAAACAAGTTTTAATGGTGTTAGCTTAATTAGAATAAATAGGTTGCAGTGTATTAGGAGTTGAACCGAGTATTTCACATTTAAAATAATTCTCTTATCATTTTTAAAGAAACTGTGTCTGTACAGAGAAAGCGAGACATCTTGCTAGTGTGCTTGGGGAGCCTCATAGCAGCCAAAGGACTAAAGAGTTGGGGAGTGCTTAGCAAAGAAACTGAAAGCATCAAAGTTGTTGCCCCTCAATCTCTTATGCCGTTTACGTGGCATGTTTTCCAGGCTTCTGAGAGTCTGAGCTACTGGCTTCTTGAAAGCTCATTTGTAGCTGTGAATGTGCTTGTTCTACATAAATCATTTTTCTGTAGCAAAACTTGTCATACTCTGCTTCAAAACTTGATATTGCTGTAGTCAAGAATTGAGATAAAGCATGGAGAGGCCACTGCGAGGGGAGTCGTGCACCAAATTCTAAGTGGAAAGGAATGAAAAGGTCGTGAGAAAGATGTTTGTTGTCAGCCTGCTCGATTCTTTCGAAGAGAATTTTTTAAATAGGAAGAGGAAGATAGCGGCTTGTTCTTAGCAGTATGTTATGAAGCAAGTGAGGACTGTTCTGCTGGCCCTGGTCTTTGTCTAGGATTTGAAATAATTTTTGCAGTGAAACAATTTGTAAAACTGATCACAATAAAAAGTGTTAGGTGACCTGAACTGGAGGTTATCTCCTTGTACAACTGAAGGAAATATGCTTTAGGAAAATCACTTGAAAGCTTTGTGATATTACAAAAGACAAAACAGAACCACCCACAACTGTTGAAAAGCTTTTAGAGTGCTAATATTTGTATTTCCTTTTCCTTTGTTTAGGGTGTTGCTTCGAGTAAGAATGCTGTATTACTTAAAACAAGAAGTCATTGGTAATGAATTCCGAAAGGTGTTTGATGGAATTGATGCCAGGTGAATTACAGAGAAGTTTTTTGCTTGTTTTTTTAAAAATGTAAACTATCAAATGAGAATTCAGAAATCTTCTTAAACCTAAATAAGAAATGTTAAAATTAAATATTATATGCTTAGGCTATGTTTTTGTTTACTAAGCACTTCGTATCCACTTGACATAAGGAAGTCTTGATTCCTATTTGAGTCCAGCTATACAGAGTTTTTGTTATGTGCTGCATATTCTATTGATTATTTTTTTAATGAAAGTATTGCTGTTTGGAAGTTCTTGAACTCACTGCTACAGGAACTTATGGTGGATAGAAAGATTTGATTCAGAAAGCTGTTATAAACATTTGTGGAAGAACAGTTCAAATCATGCTATTAAACAGAAAAGCAGATAATCCTTGGTTTGCTAGGTTTTGCAAGCACAAACTGCTACGAGTTAGCAGAGTTTACTGAGAGAGGAGGAATATTGTATGCTGGTTCTGCTGTCGTATTCTGTTGCTGTTACTGGTCTCTGTCAAACACAAAATACCACGCTGTCTGGGTGTTTTGTATTGCTGTTTCTAGGGTCTTATTGAATGCAGAGGTGAAAAATTCTGTGTCTCACTTTCTTTAGGTTATCAAAATTATTCTTAATGATAAATTACTATTGTATTGTATGGCACTTTTTAACTGTTACTTGCTATTAAATAACAAAGTGCATTAAAAAATTCAAACATTTCAATCCTAGGACTCTTTACAGTCTTCAAAGTAATCTTTGAATTATTTTGCTGGACATGGAATGTTTGTATATGTGTGCTTGAACAGAGAAGTTTAAAAATCCCACATAAAGTACAAATGTACAAAGAGAAAATAAAAGTTTATTTCTTTCTCTGAATATTATTGATGTTGGTGTGCTGTTGGTGATTCTCCTTAGTGAAATTGATGTTTGGGTTCCTGAGCCAGATCACTCTGAAGTTCCTGCTGTTTTTTTTTAGGCAGATAAATCCCTTCTAATTGGAGTTTTTAAACATGGTGAGTGATGCGGATGACTATGTATGTACTTCCCCACCCCTCAATATAAACACCCTACACTCAGTATTTTAATAGCTTACTTTGAAAGTTGCGTTTATACTACTTTTTAAATTTTATTTATAGGTTATGAAAAATACAACACTATCAGAGCAGACCCAGCGCTGTGCTTCTTGGAAAGGGTTGGCAAGCCAGATGAAAAAGCAGTCGCTGCCGAACAGAGGGCAAATGATTATATGGATGGGTATGAGCACTTAAAAGTGGGCATGAATGTTTTGGGGCCTTAACATAAACAAGACTGAATTCTTATGGTGTACTTTATTCTCTTCTTAACTGGTTTTATACTAGTTTGATGTAGTTGCTGTGAAGGATATTACTTTGATTTTACTCCTGCAGAGTGGAAGAGAGTTAGGAACAGTGTAAAAGGACCACTGCAGTTTGGGATTTCAGAGTTAAAGGAAAAATGCAGCAACTTGTTGTTAACAAGGACTCTACCTTGTGTTGCTGTATCAGAAATATTACTTGCACACTGACGTGCAAAGCCTTCAGGGGCAGAGTACTACAGACCTATTAACTCGATTTCAGGTCAGTCAGCTTGGTGTATTAGTCTTGTGTAGCTAACCAGTGACCCCAGTAGATCAATGTGGGTATCACTGATAACTGCTGAAAGGGAGAACTGCTTTTATTCATTGCTTCATCAGTGAGGTAGCAGCTGTGGTCCTAAAGAACATGTTTGAATGAGATAATGAATTGGAGGGAGCAGGATTCAAGCAAAGCTGCTGTGAAATACTAATTTCAAATAGAAAATTAAATACAGTGTATCTAAGTAAGTTTAAATGAGTTCTGCTTAATTCAAAAGAGTGTAAGGACTTCTAATATATTACTAAGATGTGTTCTTTTGTGTTCAAATTTTAACAGGGACGTAGAAGATCCAGAATACAAACCAGCACCAGCAATGTTTAAAGATGACATAGAGGTATAGTAGGCACCTATTAACAGCTCCTTTAACACACTTAGAATGTAATACTTGCAGCTTTTCATTGAGGAGACTATTACATTTTCCTATATTTCTCTAAATTAATAGAACTTATTCCATGTGTTTCTCCAGTTGTATGGGTGGGGGGAATGGGAGAGAGTTGTTGTATAATTCTGTTGTATGCCTCGTTAGCCATTTGTCTAAAATATGTGTTACTCTTCTTCTTTGTCATATTCGTAAATTGTCTGCAAGATGTAAGTTTAACCTACATCTCTGGAGAAGGCTACATTTTTAATTGTTCTTCACTTTTGTTTTTCTATAGGATGATGTTTCATCCCCAGGTGATCTAGTAATAGCAGATGGAGGTAAATACATAAAACTTCAAATCTGAGACAATTCAATCTATTTTGAATTGATTAATTCTTCTGACTCTTAGCTAAAATGCATTTAGATTGCCTGGTGTAGAACCATAGGCACCAGCAATGATTAACTTCTTTATTTTTCCTGTGACTTTGTTTTAATATAGACGGACAAATGATGGAAGGAGACAAAATATATTGGCCCACTCAGTCTGCCTTAACAACACGTCTTCGCCGCCTAATAACAGCTTATCAACGATCAAGTAAAAATAGGCAGGCCCAGCAGATCCAGCCAGCATTCCCATTACAAACCAGTGTGATGCAGCCTCCATATGAAGAAGCTGCTCTAAATCCAAAGATGGCTGCTAAGATTGAAAGACAGCAAAGGTATGTGCAGCATGCAAATACACATTTTTAATATATCTTTACATAAAAAATATTGAAGAAATAATAATTGCTAGATGTGTGAAATAGTGAAGAAAATTACCGAATTTTTTTTTTTTCTTGCTGATCAAGATGGACGAGAAGAGAAGAAGCTGATTTTTACAGAGTTGTGTCCACATTTGGAGTGGTGTTTGATCCTGAAAGAGGACGATTTGATTGGACCAAATTTAGAGCAATGGCTAGGCTACATAAGAAAACTGATGAGAGCTTAGAGAAGTACTTGTATGCATTTATGTCAATGTGCCGGAGAGTCTGTCGTCTCCCCTCAAAAGAAGGTGGGTGTATATATTTTTTACTTTTAGTTTTATCTTTCATTTCTGTTCCTAGTGCTTATCTTGAAAAAGTTTTTCTTTCATGTGTTCCAAAATAAAAATGGGGGAGAAGGAGTTAAGGAAACATGTTAAGTGTAAATGGAAAGCTCATAATGGGGTGACATGTATTAACTGATTAAAGCTATCTAGTTCTAGTATTGATTTGCAGTGGGGTTTTTTTTTTTGCCATATGCTCATCTTTGTTTTGTTTTAATACAGAACTTGTAGACCCAAGCATATTTATCCAACCAATTACAGAGGAGCGTGCTTCTCGGACATTGTATCGCATTGAACTCCTAAGGAAAGTGCGAGAACAGGCTCTTAGACACCCACAGTTGTTTGAACGACTAAAACTATGTCAGCCAAACCCAGACTTACCTGTCTGGTGGGAATGTGGGACTCATGACAGGGATCTACTTATTGGAGCTGCTAAACATGGAGTTAGCAGGACAGATTATCATATTCTTCGTGATCCTGAACTCTCATTTATGTCTGCACAGAGGAACTATAATCAAAATAAAGTGGCACTCTCAAGGACTTCTACTCCACTCTTGCATCAGTACCAGATGGCATTATCTGCTTCTCCTCTTACATCTCATTCAAGGTTGTCAGATGCTAAAGTGAATGCTTTTGAGGACATAAAAGCTAAAAATGAAAATATGAAAGAGGACCCTCAGTCTTCTGAAGAGGAATCTATGTCTACAGAGGAGACACCAACCATAATGAAAACTGAACCCCTGAGTCCAAAAAATGGCACACCAATACAAAATACAGACCACAAACCTAGCGTGAAGACTGAAACAGATAGGCGCATGGTGGCAGCAAGGACTGAGCCTCTAACTCCAAACCCAGCTTCCAAAAAACAGAGAGTCAGCAAAAGGGGATCTGACTCTAGCTCTGACTCAGATTCTGACTCAGATAGATCATCCTGTTCTTCCAGGTCATCTTCTTCATCCTCCTCATCTTCCTCATCTTGTTCACACTCTCGATCAGGCTCTAGCTCTTCATCATCTTCATCTTGTTCTTCAGCATCTTCATCCTCCTCCTCCTCATCCTCATCATCGTCGTCGTCGTCATCATCGTCGTCTGAAGAGAGTGATAGTGAGGAAGAGGAGGCACAAAAACGTGGTAAGTTTGTAGTCCTACTTCTGCAGTATAACTCTCATAGAATCATAGAATCATAGAATG
>NW_010099304.1:0-761 GCF_000699245.1 Pterocles gutturalis | reverse complement strand
TTCCAGAAAATACAAAGCGTTTTCTACACGGGATGTGTGTCTCACTGGTAACACTACAGTGACTGTTGTGCTGAACGTCTGGGTAGGGATTTAATTTACCCAAATAATTAGTTCAATTCTCTGTAATGCTTTTATTTCAGGCCATGGGACATCAGACTCTAGTCAGTATCTTGTTCATGATAAATATAAGGAAAAAATAATCTTTAAATTACAAATTATTTATTTTATGATAGCTATCATACCTGTGTGTAAGCACTGTTGTATACTAAAATTATCCTGGAAATAGTTTTCTCACTTAATTTTTCATGTCAGCAGAGCTTGATGTTATTTCTGTACTATGCGTGTAGAGAAGTCCAAGATCCATTACTCTAAAGGTGTTGCAGCAATCGAGTCCATTGTGTATGTATACTTGATTTCACACAGGAAGGGGTTTTTGACATTCAGGATGCAAGATGATGTACTTCTCATGGTAATTCTAGACCTTTGTTTCAGCTCATCTGTTTTTTCCAGCTTCAAGCATTGGATTTTGTGTAGATTTAACGCATTTAGCATAAGATCAGACAAAGTCAAATTTTTTTTATTAAGGGAAATTTCATCCGTGCTTTTCCCCTGAATTTTCCAGTTGGACATTTTCCAAAAGGGAGCCACATTCTCTTTCCAGTTCCCCCGTGCAGCTCTGGCGTATCATCATCTGTGATTCCCTCAGCACCTGGAAGTACATTGGCATTGGGACACAGTGGGGTCTTGTGCTGTGGGTTGTT
>NW_010099303.1:1533-4817 GCF_000699245.1 Pterocles gutturalis | reverse complement strand
GATTCTATGATTCTATGATTCTATGTCAAAGGGTTGTCAAGGGCTGAAGTCAGGTATTTCCACAGGCGGTGTAGCTGTCCAGGCTAGACTAGCCTTTGACAAAGGGGGCAATCCACCAAGATTTTGAATGAGGAGTTTAAACTATACTCTCGCCAGTGAACCAGTCTGCTGGGCTCATCCAAAACTCTGCACTTTGCTGTGGGGCGTATGGGGAGGAGAGGAGTCCAGACCAGGACTGCAGGGCCCAGGGCAATCATTGTATCTACTTGTGCTTAATGCTGACCTTGCATACAGTCTATTTACAGACCCTGTATTCCCCTTATATATTCTTGTAAGTCTTGTAAGACATATAAATAAGAACTTTTATTGAAATCAGTGTAACTTCCCACTTCGTTGCATGCATTTTTGTAAGGATAAGAACTGTGCATATTATATGTGAAAGATGAGAGAAGTGAGTGGGAAGCTAAAATGCTAAGTATATTTATTTGTATAAGTATATATTTGGATCTTAGTGAGGGGATAGTGAAAGAATTTAAAGAATACATTTATGTTTTAAGGAGGAGTTTGAATCTACAGTCAGCTTAATTGAATTGTGCAGTTAGAATAATTTGCACTTAACACACAGACATTATCCATGATTTATACTTTGTAAACATCTATATTAACGTGTTTTGCATGGCTTTAAAAAATATATGCTTTTGTTTTCTTTAATTGAATTAATTTCTTGGAAATATCTCCAGCTATTTTCAATACTTGTGAGTTCTCCCATCAGTAAAAGAACTCAAATATGCTGAAAGAAAATGATACGATTTCCTGAAATACATCAGTTAAACATGTAGCTTAGCTGTTTGAGTATTCTATCTGCAAAATCAACTAAAATACATTCCTTTTGGTACTGGCTACTATTATTATGACATTATTTGAGATCAGTGAGAGGATCATGGTGTGTGATTTTCTTTTTATTTTTTTGGTCACTACCGGTTAGGCTAATAAGTAGCTAAAGGGTGTGATAGCCCTGTTGAACTGGTGAGGCAAAGCATACTCAAAGTTCTTACTGGTAGTGATAAGAAGCCATATATTACTGCTGTTAAAACACTTAGTTGTGCTGTTGCCATAAAAGAGTTTCTCAGACACCTAATGCTCTGGAAATACAACAAATTTTTCTTTTAAAATTATGATCATGTAATTGGTGGTTTCCTATACCATTTTTGTAAGCCTAAATTTGTATTTATGTTGACATGTGTGTACATGAGTCTGTAAGGTATGTTGCCTAATAGTTAAAATTAGATGTTTGGTTCATCCTCTTGGTCCTGCTACCGACTGCCATGGTGCAGCAAGGACGCCATCCCACAGGACCTAAGCTAGAAGAGCAGAGCATGTCCTTGATGGTAACCAGGGTTAGCTGGGATTCATTACGAGCCCAATAGGTCTGTAGAGAGGAGGCAAGTTTGAGGTCAAACCTAAAAGCCTAAAAGTCGAGTTGACAGACCAGGGTCAGGTTTAGATTCCGAGAGATTTGAGATCAAGCACATGTGGACCTGCAACAGGGACCAAGGGTGAGCCTCCACGTAAATGCATCTTCCAAGAAAAGGGGGGCTTCTGCTGAGGCTCCTTCCAGCTTTTTCTCAAAGAGTGTTTTTTTCATAACAGTTTCAAGGCCTGACAGCTACTTGTTGAGGTTGGGTCTTAGCCCAAGCAGCCGAACCCCCAAGAGGGAGGGAATGTGCTCAAGGCTCTGACAGTGATTGAGTTTGAGACTTTGGGCCCATCATCTTGATGGTGTTTATCTTGATTTCAGGTAACTTATCAGTTTGGTACAATAATATGAACTGCACACAGATGTTCTAAGCCTAATTTCATGCTCATTAAGTACTTTGACATTACTAGATGAAATATGCTTTTTTACTTATTTGAATGTATTGTTATTTTTACATGGTGTTATTTCAGCCACTGAACCAGTAATATGGCAGGTATATTTAATTCTTTAAATAGAATTCAAACCCCTTCTTTCAGTGTTCCTCATATAAAAGCAATCATTTCGTGCAGTCATGGCTCCCTTTGCAGCATTTGCAGGTAATTACATTTGTACTCATTGGTAAGAGAGACTGAACTACAGCTGCATTGTTATTATTAAAGAAAGATGCTCACTATGAAAAGACCAGATGAGTAACCAAAATAGTCATACTTTTGCAGCAGTTGTACTGCTTTTAAGTCTACACAACGAGATTTTCTCTTTCCAGTAGTCCAAACCATGGGACACAATCACATATAGCTAAGGAGAACCTCAGACTTGAAAAACTGTCGAGTAAAGTCAATGTGAGGATTTGTACTGTTGTCAGCATGCAAAGAATCAGATAGTGCCACAGCAACAATAGGACACAAAATCTTGGGGAAAACTAGCTTGTCACTATAGCAATGGGTCAAAAAAAAAAATCTATCTGGGTCCTTTTCAGCTAGAAAGGATAAAAAAAAAAAAAAGTAATAAATGAAGCCTGTGAATCCTGAGTTGCTTTCAATGAACAACAGCTTTGTACAAAAGCTTCAGGTTAGTAATGGTGTAACTACCTTAGGTTTATTGCAATAAATTATCAAAATTCAAAGACTTTTCTTTCGTGTAAAGTATTTTTAAAATATTTTAATTTTTATCACAGGTAGAAGAAGTAGCTATTTGTTATCTTTAAAATAATTCCAATGGAAGATGGTTTGCAGTGTAAGTCTCTCAGGTGATCTGATCACAGTAGTGGGTTATCATAACATCTTTAGGCAATGCTCTAATGAAGAAAGGAATACAGAAATTATGCTAAGGGACACGGAAAACAAGGAGGTGATTGGTGACAGCCAACATGGCTTCAGTAAGGGCAAATTGTGTCTGACAAATTTAGTGGCCTTCTACAATGGGGCCACAGTGTTGCTGGATGAGAGAAGAGCAACTGACTTCATCCACCTGGACTTGTGCAAAGCATTTGACAGTGTCTCACATGACATCCTTGCCTCTGGATTGGAGAGACATGGATTTGACAGAAGGACCACTCACTGGATAAGGAATTGGCTGGATGGTCACACTCAAAGTGTTATGGTCAATGACTCAATGTCCAAGGGGAGACCGGTGACAAGCGGTGTTCCTCAGGGGTCGGTACCAGGACCAGCGTTGTTTAACATCTTTGTTGGAGAAATGGATAGTGGGATTGAGTGCACCCCCAACAAGTCTGCCGATGACACCAAACTGTGTGGCACAATCAACAAGCTGGAGGGAAGGGATGCCATCCAGAGGGACTTTGACAGGC
>NW_010099303.1:0-1516 GCF_000699245.1 Pterocles gutturalis | reverse complement strand
CTGTGCAAACCTCATGAAGTTCAACAAGGCCAAGTGCGAGGTCCTGCATGTGGGTTGAGGCAATCCCAAGCACAAATACAGGCTGGGAGAAGAGATTGAGAGCAACCCTGAGGAGAAGGACTTGGACTTGGGGGTGCTGGTTGATGAGAAGCTCAACATGACCCAGCAATGTGCACTTGCAGCCCGGAAAGCCAACCTTATGCTGGGCTGCATGAAAAGAAGTCTGACCAGCAGGTCAAGGGAGGTGATTCTCCTCTACTTTGCTCTCATGAGACCCCACCTGGAGTACTGCATCTAGGTCTCGGCCCCCAACATAAGAAAGACATAGACCTGTTGGAGCAGGTCCAGAGGAGGGCCATATTCTTCCCCCCCCCCCCCCTCCCTTTTTTCTTTTACTGCATTGCTTATAACAAGGACAAAGGATCAGTGATGTTTTACAGGTTCATGCCTGGATATACCAGCGCAGGAAGTGTTTTTTAGGGTGCATTGCATTGATGGAATAAAGGTCTGAACTGTTGAACAAAAAGAATCAGATCCTATGCAAGACTTAAACAGCTGAAATGGGGCTGAGGTGGATTTCAGGTGCCAGTTCAGAAATTCCAATTTAATCCTGGGAAAAAACACAGTGTGAGTTGTTCTGTATTGCCTGAAGTTCAGTGTGGTGCACTGGGCTGACCCGCCTCACTTCAAAAGGCTCCTTCTCAAGCTCCATCCTAAACCTTCCCGGGAGCTAACCTCTAAGGAGAACATGTCCCAGGGGCCCTAATCTGTGACATAATGAGAATACTTGTAAAATGCATGGATAGTATCAGCTGTCTGCTCCAGCCCCCCTGCATTTGTAGTCCTTTTTTTTTTTTTTTTTTTAAATGGAGGAGGATAACAAGCCCTTATTTTATTCATTGGCTAGAACAGTGAGACGGGAAGGGGCTTTCACTCCCTTCCCAGCTGGAGGGGATGCAAAGCTGCAGTATCAGTGACTGCTTTAACAACCCAGCTGTATGGCTGAGAGAGGACAGGGAAAAAGTGGGGTTAAAATTGAGCTGTCCTGGAGCTGCTGAAGATGGAGGTGGCATTGGGTAATGCTGATTTTTTTTTTTTCCGTAGTCTGCTTCTGCTTTCAGATTTGCTTTGGGAGTCGTAGAGGAAAGAATCACTTTAACCACCACCCCCAACACCCAGCCCTGAAAAAACTGCTGCAACAAGCTGACAGCAAAATTCAGGGCTTTAGCTGACTGTCCTAATCACTATTTCCCAGAGCTGTGCTGCTTTGTGTGCTCTTCTGTGCAGTAAATCATCCATGCCTCGTTTCGACAGAAGAGGGCCTCCCAGCTTAACCTTTAGCAAGACATTTGGTGAATACTCCTGAGAAATGGGGACAGGAGCTTGAATGCGTTCAGGCTGAGCAAAATGGGCTCCTGCTGTTGAGATGAGTGATTTAAGAGGTAGAACCATGGAGTCCTTTCAGGGCAGCCCGAGTTTTAAAGTGCCCATTTCATAGAATCATAGAATCACAGAA
>NW_010099302.1:0-232 GCF_000699245.1 Pterocles gutturalis | reverse complement strand
TGGAGAAGGGCCAGCGGGGGCTGTGGTGTCTACTGGGAGCAGGGCAGTGTCGTGTTTTCGAGGACTGGGGAAGGAGGGGAAGCCACAGGCGCTGCGGGTCGGTGCTCCAGCGCAGCGTTTGGCAGCGTGAGGATCTCCCGGTGCGCACTCGCCCTTCTCTTCCTCTCCCCGGGGAGGGGGGGAAAGGAGCCGGCGTAACGCTCGGCTGGGCCAAACAAACAGCTCAGCCCTG
>NW_010099301.1:0-1704 GCF_000699245.1 Pterocles gutturalis | reverse complement strand
TTCCCGGAGCGCCGCTCGCCACGCCCCTCCCTCAGGACAGCCAATCACTGTGCTTTTATTTGCATACAAAGCCCGGGTGCTTCTGGGGTGTCAGGAAGGGCTGCACCCCCCGCTCTCCTCCCGCCACAGCAGCACCTCCGACAAGTGCGGGGCAGTTTCCACACCGGGAACACGCGGGGAACGCATCTGCTCGACAAAATGTTCCTCACCCTGACCTCAGCACTGGAGAGAGCTGGGGCTTTATATAAGGAAGCTATTGGAATTTGCAAATTGCCCGGATGACCCTCAGTGGTCTGGGGTGCAGGCTTCAAACCTGTAGCTGTCTAGCGACAGAGTGGTTCAATTCCACCTTTCGGGCGAAGCTCCGCGAGGACAGCACAGTGAGTAATGCATTTTTGCACCGGCTCCCGACCGTCCCCGAGGCAAAAACGGGCGCCCGCGGGGCACGGCACCAGAGGGTATGAAATGGGGGTGTGCTGGCCACAGCCAAAGCAAGGCAAATCTCCCAAGGGTTCCTGAGTGACAAGTCATATTTTAATTAGTTTCTGCTAAGCAGATCTTTGTTAAAGGGTGTCACACATCCTACAAGAACAGAAGTAAATAACAGAAGCCATTCTCTAGATCTGCTCCATATTGACGATAACCGATCTCCCACCCACGCTGCAACAAAGATGCTTCACTTCAGCAGTAAGGATGGGTGCTAATAATGTCACCCAGCCCCACAAAAAATAAAGGTTAACGTGAAGCTAAAAAACATATTCTTCCAAGCAGAAGGCATTTACTTCCTGATATCCTATTGTGACGACTCCAGCAGATGATCTGCGGAGCCTCTAGTTAGGACAAGACCCCAACCACCCCCACCTCAGGTGGGAGCAGGGATTTGGAGGGCATTTCCTCATTGCCTCCTGGTCCCACAGGCAGGGTGATTCTGCCTGGTGAATCCCGCCAGAGAGAGAAAAGAAATACTGAGTGAATTATCAGGTCTTTGGTGTTCCTGGGTGCTTTTTGGGAGGTGCAGTGCCATCCGGAGTTAAGTAGGTGAGCATCCCTGAGGATCCAAGCCGGAGTGACTGTGCTTCCTTCATACCAAATGACTCACTCCATCTGAAGGCCTGGGAGAAGGGAAGGGCGCGGAGGGCCCTCACACCGCTCCTCCTGGCTGCTACTGCTTCCAGCCCACCAGCGTCCAAGTCAATTGGTGAGGAGCAGCTGTGGTGCCAGCAATGCCTGTCGCTCCAGGAATACACAGGCTCATTATAGGAAATCTTGGGGGTAAAAAACCCCTCCGCGGCTCACACGGCACATGCCAACTTTTTTATGGCCTTGCAGGAGACGTGCATGCACTCTCCCCAGCGCAGCTGGGAGCACCCTGAGCCCCAGATGGCTATCTGTCTGCTCCGTGCTGCTCTGTCTACCAGCCTGCCTCCTCTGCCCATAATGAACTTTCTATGTGGAATTTCTCTGCAGCCTCAAAAATTGGTATCTGTGCCGCAGTTTGGCTGGGGGCTTTTGTTTGCATCGGGGCGGGGGGAGCGCTGGAAAGGCCTTTGCCCAGTAGTGGGAAGCTGAGAACGTTAACGTTCGATGTCAGTTACCAAGTAGAACATAATAAGGCTCTTTCATGTGGTGTTTATAACTGAACATGCTGTTTTGTGTCGGCCTGTTTTTTTTTTTCTTCCAAGAAGTAGTTTTGGATTAAATTAT
>NW_010099300.1:2430-2768 GCF_000699245.1 Pterocles gutturalis | reverse complement strand
TAATGATAATAGTAGTAATATACACAAATATCCAACTGAGTGACACCCAGTGACACTGCTCACCACCCCATGACCAAGGCTCAGCCCGTTCCCGGCCAACGATCCCAGAGCAGGGAGAGTCCTGAAACCACAATCCCAGAGTGGAGATAAGAGCCCAAGTGTCTGAGAGATCGAGACGACCCTGAGAGAGGGGTGACCCAGAGGGGGACAACCCAGAGCAAGAGAGAGACCTTCCAGACAGAGCCTCACCTCTCCCCTGCCCATGCCGGGCATGGGATGGAACAGACCATCGGCCAGTTTGGGTCTCAGTCCTAAACCTGAGGTCGAATCCTGGGCTG
>NW_010099300.1:2026-2325 GCF_000699245.1 Pterocles gutturalis | reverse complement strand
CTTCTCCTCAGCACAAACCCCAACAGCCTTGCACCAGTTGCCGGGGCCGGTGGTGGGGCTCTGGGAGCCAGCGCTAACTGCAGCACACATCGTCACCGGGGGTGCTCTGCGCGGGTGCCCACAGCTGGGTCAGGCACAGGAACGTCCTTGGTCCCTTCAGCAAAGAGCAAACCCCACATCCAGGCTGTAACCCCACCTCTGGGCTGTACCCCACGTTCCATCTGTAACCCCACATCCAGGGGGGCTGTAACCCCACATTTGGGCTGTAACCCCATGTCGGGGCTGTATCCCCACGTCCG
>NW_010099300.1:0-1968 GCF_000699245.1 Pterocles gutturalis | reverse complement strand
AGCTCTGGCCGCAGTCCACTTCCCCTGGCTGACTGCAGATGGAGCCAGGCTCTGGCTGCTCCCGGATCCCAGCTCCGAGCTCCAACAGACAGCTCCAACGCAGAATTTACCTGTCTGTACCCAAATTCACTTCTCTCTTTCTCTTCCCCACCTCATTCCTTCCTACACCTCCACGTGTTTAACTCCACGGGGTATTTCAACGCCGGGATGCTCACTGGGCGCCCTGGCCAGGATCCTGCACTAGGAGCTGGGTGCTGGGAGCCCTTCCCAGCCTCGATGCCAGGACCATTGCACCCCAGCAGCGACAGAAGGGGCTCTGGGTTTCCACCGATGATGGCACATAAGGAATGGGTGCTGCACGCTCCGAAATCACCTCTTCTCTTTCCCCGCCGCTGCTCGGGTGCATCCTGGGTGGGGGGCTTGCTGCACAGCCCAGCCGTGCGGTGTAAACGGAGCCAGGGGTCTTTGGTTAAAAGGATTTGGCCCATTTCACTTTGCTGTTTTTGGTGAAAAGCCACCAGGGTTGGGTTTTTTTTTTTCAATAATAACAAGGGTTTGGCACAGTGTGCTGGAAGAGTGGAGCTGGAGGAGGCAGAGCCGCCCCCGGTATTCGGGTTGGCAGCTGTAAAATCCGCTGCTTCCCTCGCTGAGATGCTGTGGAAGCAGCTCCTTCCCTCTGTCTGTCCACTTCTCTCCCACCCGGGCACTCATGCTGACCTCCCGGCCGCCTTCCCGCGGATCTCCGAGCCCAGAGCTCAGGGAATTGCACGGAGCTCCACCAAACTCAATTGCGGGCAGGCTGCTGAGCCCAAATGCATTTCCCGGCTCCGCTCTCTCGCCAGCGTTCGCTGGCTGCAGCTGTCTGCCGTCCAGCTCTAGAAATGAAAATTCAATGCTCTCCTCACTCAGCAGCAAAGCTGCTGTTTGGCATTTTAAAATGTTATGCTTCAAAGTTCAGTTGCTGGCACGCTTTGTCCTTTACCTGGTTTGATTGAAGTTTAAAGATTCCGAATTAAGCCAGCTTTCTCCAAATAAAAAGGAAGAGACAGTGAGAAAGAAGCTGGAAAATACATTTGACACCAAAACCCAGCATTTTTTCCTGCTCCTGTGGAGCTGACACAGAGGGCTGCGGGTCCCGGGCACGGTCACACACCGTGTCTCCTCCAAGCACTTCCACCAGTGAGCAGAGCTCCCAAGAGCGACCTTTGGGAAATCCGGTGTGTCCGTGACAGCACGTGCTGCCGGGTACCCGACGGGAGATGCACATCCAGGGATTTAAGACCATAAAAGGGTCTTAAAAAAACCCCAAAACCCGATGAAGCATCACGTCCATCCATCCCCCATCCATCCATCCATCCCCCATCCACCCATCCATCCCTCCTTCCCCATCCATCTATCCCCATCCATCCACCCCCCATCCTCCATCCGTCCGTCCGTCCATCCTTGGCACAGCAGAGACCGACCAGTCACCAGGACCTCCTGGTGCCACTGGAGTTGTCACCAAGCAGCCGGGGAAGGTGGCACATATACCTCAGCAGCGTTTTTGGGGATTTGGGGTACGAGGCGGAAAGACCAGTACCTAAATTTTCGGCGATCCTTTTCTTGCTCATCTCCACGGCCTCTCTGCGCAGCTGCAGGGCGTGCTGGGCGATCTCCTCGCTGGCCACGTTGGACGTCATGATGAAGATGGCATCCTTGCAGTCGATGTTTTTCCCCTTCCCGTCCGTCAGCCGGCCCTGCAACCACACCGAGCGCACGCGCTGCATCAGAGGGTGCTGGGGGATGTCCCCAAACCGCCAGCAAAGGGACACGGGTCCCATTTCCCCCCCCCGAGAGGATTTATTTCCGAAGGGATGCCCCAGAACCTGCAGATGTCCCCACCTCTCCAGGAACATCGTGGTTTAGGCTGGGACGCTGTGGGATGCTTGGGGGATGCTGAGGGATGCTGGGGGATGCTGGGGGACACTG
>NW_010099299.1:12115-17155 GCF_000699245.1 Pterocles gutturalis | reverse complement strand
CAGTTCAGCAGATGAAACAGAAAAGAATCACTTGTCTCCGACGCTTTCTGTTCCAGGTTGTCATGCTGGCAATGTACAATTTGTCCCTCGAAGGAACGGGCCGCCAAGGGTACTTCAGGTGGAAAGAAGATATCTGTGCTTTTATTGAGAAACACTGGACTTTCTTATTAGGGAACAGGTAAATACATGATGCTTCCCTGAAGCTCTGGTTCGTGAGCCAAAGGAGTTCAAACCTGTTATTCAGACAGACAAGAATCCTGGTTAATTTGGTGATGTTGAGCCTGGCTGGTGAGCAAATTGCAGGATTTGATACTGAGAACCTGAAGTTAGGCATGAGAGGTAATCCTAAGGAAGAATAAGCATTTCGCTGCGGGGAAAAGCAGCCCCAAGAATGTCCCACAAAAGGAGCATAAATGCATATATTTTGGGTTATTTCTTATCTTCCCTTAGGTGGCATATGAACATGCAAAGCCTTGGAGTCTCTCTAAATAGTCACAATGGATGGTGTCACTGGGCTGTGAACAAAAAAAAGAGGGTCCAGCAAAGTACTGTGCCACTTGGCTGTAGAGCTTGCATGGACCAAGTTCTCCAAAAAGGAAAATTTGGCCTCATCTTTTAGATTGTTTCGGATGTTAATAAAATAGCTTTTTGTGTAAAGAGAGCAGCTGGCAGAGTGAGAACCTTTCTGGTGAAGGGCAGCCTGAATGGCACGACAACTCGTGTGCTGTGCGGGTGAACGGCACGCATTTCTTCTGAGCACGCCAAAGCTGTCAAACCTGGGTCTCGCTGGTAACACTTGTGCTACAGAGGCAGGAAAGGAATGGAGCAAGCCTTTGAAGCTGTAGATTTGATTGACTTCACAGCTTCTTTTCTTCTTCCCCAGGGATTTCTCTGTTGGGAGGTCTGGCCCTTCTCCCTGACCAGATTTGTTCTTTTGCTTTGCTTTCACTGCCTGGCTGTGCCTCCTTGCTCTGTTCTCAGAAGTGTTGTTATCCCACCCTCTGGAAAGCACAGGGACCCTGACAGGACAGCAGCTGATGGCCCATTGTCCCTCACTCAGGGAGCCATGGCCTCGCAGGGCTTGCTGCTGCCTTTTGAGACCTGCCCTGGGAACTGGGCACTCCTTGCTCTGACTCAGCTCAGATGAGGTGATTACTGACTCGCACGCAGTCTCCACGCTTGCCTGGACAAGCCAGTGATGGAGCAGGTGCCCTGTGTGTAGCGTTTCAGGGCGTGCAATGCTTTCCTTCCTTGGCATGTTAACGTACAGCTTATCCAGACTTGCTGTAACGCTCCAGACTCTCAGCTGGGGCACTCGCGTCTAATCCCCCACGTCTGAGGGTGAGTACCCCCAGGTATGTAATTACAACACTCAGACAGCAGTGAATACCTGCCGGGCCACGTCTGGCCAAAGATTTTGCCAGTGGAGGTGTGCAAGGGCACGAAGGAGTCCCGAGATCCTGTGCAAATAAGGGTTTAGACTCTGCAGCATGAACCTGATTCTCCAGGAGCAAAGAGAGTACCTCCGCTATTGGCTACAGGGGCGAGTTTTTAATATTTCTTCTCACTTCTTCCCTGGATGATGTTTCAGTCAGCCCCCTGACCAGTTCTCAGAGGAACGGAAAGTGCTCAGATGCCCGGTAGAGAACGCTGCCCTGCCGAGTGAAAGGCTTAAATGTGGCTCCCTGCCTGCAAGGGGCCAGAAAGATGCTTCAGAGCTACTTCAGTGAGTGTGGCTCCCTGGTGTGCTGCCGGCGAGGGGTCCTCTTCCCCGTGCTGCCGGAGAGGTGTTAGAGTAGGAGACCCCGAGCAGAGGCAGGGCTCCGGGATACACTGCAGGACAAGCACGCGTACCCTTTAGCCCCGTTGTCCTCGGTGATTCATTTCCCAGACCCCTGACTCTGCTTCCCTGCAGTGCCTGGCAAGGCTGCAGCTGCGGCGGGCAGCGTGTTGAGACCCCAGCCCGCTTTGTGAATCCAGCCTTAGGGATCCCATCCTACAGCGCTGGGTGCACGCGTTTGCCAAATGAAATCTCCAAGTAGTCAAGGCAGGCATTTAAATTAAGTCTGTCTTTCCTTCTGGTGAAGCGATGCCTTTATCACTGCCTTTCCCCTGCCTCTCCCATCAGCAGAGGAATATGGTTCTACAGGGTCAGGTCAGCACAGCTCTCACCAGGATCCTGTTCCTGTTCTTCTGCCGTTGACAAACTGTTAATGAAGCGTTTGAATGCTGGGAGCTCCGGGGCCAGGGTAGACCTGTCCTCTGTAGGCTCAGTGTCTTGCAGCTCATCGACAGCAGAGCCCACCAGGGTGTGGTGGGCTGTCCTTCAGAGTGGCTCTGTTCCAGAAGAAATTCATTAATCTTTCGCTTCTTTGAGGATGGGGGTGTGGGGAGCTGCGCCGTCCCCCCGCGTCAGAGCCGGGGGCAGAAACACTCTGCCCTTTCCCATCTGGGCGGAGGGAGGAGGGTTCAGGATGAGCACGCGGCCGGTGAGTGGGGACCTCACGCTGGTGTTCCCCTCTCCCACTGCAGGAAGAAGACCTCGACGTGGTGGAGCACAGTCGCTGGCTGTCTCTCTGTGGGGAGCCCATTGTTCTTCCGCTCAGGGGCGCAGGAGTTTGGAGAACCAGGATGGTGGAAGCTGGTTCATAATAAACCCCCGACAATGAAACCCGAAGGAGAGAAGCTGTCTGCATCGGCACTAAAGGCAAAAGGTGACGCTGATGGTGTGCGGGTTCCTAGCTAGGGCCAGAGCTGACAGAGCGGGAAGACATGAGAAAAGTTTACTTAAAACAATGTTTTGTTTGCATGGACATTTTTTTTCCTTAGTTTTGCTCTGCCATGATAACTTGATTTAAAAGCACTACATTGCATATGCTGTAGTCGGAGAAGCCTGTTATATTTTATTGCCTTTTTGCATTGTGCTAACTGATTTAAAGGCTTTTGAGATTTGTTCAGCTTTTTGGAGCTGAAACCTACAATTTCTCTGCTCGTCTTTACCCTGGGGAGTGGGGGGGGGTTTATGTTTTGTCCACACTAGATGTGAATTCCCTTCGGCGCAGAGGAGCAAAACTGGGGCTTAAATGAGGCTTTAGCGGCATTGAGGCATGGGCTACATGTCCTGGAGTGAATTTCTTGTATATTTTGAAAATATACCTCCTAAGATTTGCAGTCAGTGTGTTTTTCTGACCATATGGTATGTATCCAAGTGACTGCTCAGTGTCTGTTAGAATAAGCAAACCGCTTCTTTAGCAGCTTCAAAGCCGCCTCTGGATCCCATCATCACTGTGGAAGGACTCAGGAAGCGGGTGAGCCGCAATCCAGTCGAGTCAGCCATGGAGCTGAAGGAGAAGAGATCCCGCACTCAGGAAGCCAAGGATATTCGGAGAGCCCAGAAGGAGGCAGCTGGCTTCCTGGACCGGAGTACTTCTTCCACGCCTGTTAAATTCACCAGTCGAGGCCGTCGTCCTGATATCGTCCTTGAGAAAGGAGAGGTGATTGATTTCTCCTCCTTGAGCTCTTCAGATCGCACTCCGCTGACGAGCCCTTCTCCTTCCCCGTCCCTGGACTTCTCTGCTCCTGGCACTCCAGCCTCCCATTCAGCTACTCCCAGCCTCCTCTCAGAAGCAGATCTCATCCCAGATGTCATGCCCCCACAGGCTCTGTTTCATGGTAAGCGATGCCACGGGTTTTGTTTGATAATGAACTACACATAGTTGTCTAGGAAGATATTAAAAAAAAACCCCACAAACCTTACATGAGCTGCAGGATATTTTCAAAGTACAATGGAAAGTAACCGGTAAAATTCTCTTTGTTTAGTTGCATGTAAGTCTTGATTAGTTTTGCATAGTTAGATTGCCAGTGTCTAAGGCCAGAAGGAATGACTGCTGTCATCTTCTGAGGATCACAAATAAACAGTGGGCAGAATATTTCACCTGGCAACCGCTGCACCCCTCAGCATGAGCATTTCACCATGACAAAGATGACAGTGCTAGATAGCAACTCTCATTTTGCCTTGACTGTTTCTTAGATGGTAGAAATTTAATTCTCGTGGTGATGTTCCAGCAGTTTTGTAGGTTCGAACGTCCCAGTGAGCAGACGTTGCGTTTCAGTCAGGTTGCAGAGCAGTGGTGCAGGCTGACTGCTGCTAGAGCCAGACCTCAGCCTGAGCGGAGGCGTCGAGAATAAAGCACTTCTTGTTGGAAAGAAGGATAGTCAGGTTCTGTAGAGGGACAAATCCTGTGCTTGTATAACTCCCAATTGTTCCCTCAGATTAAGCAGAACTTCTCCAGGGTACACTAACTGAATATACAGCTCACCAGCTTGACCATTTGATCCCTAGTCTCCAGGAATTTTCAACAATTTAGCATTTGTCAAACAGCGTAAGTCTGCAGCTCAGGAACACCATGTTTTTTTATGCCAAACTTAGGAGCAGGACTGATTCTGTGTCCTGGAATTGAACTCCTTATGGTGTCTCCTGTCCAAAATTGGGAGGTCCAGAAGCGTGTAGAAAATGGAGTGTGTTGTGTAAACTTGCATTATTTCTCCTTAGCAGAAGAGTCCTGGGACAACCCTTTTTGAAATGGAGCTTTGATGTTTACATTTTTTTTCCTGGATTATTTTGATCTATTGAACAGATGATGAGGAGATGGAAGGAGACGGAGTCATAGACCCAGGAATAGAGTACGTGCCCCCTCCCAGTGGGACTGCGGGTGCTGGTGCTGTGATAGCAAGTAGAAAAAAAGTGAAGACAGCTGAGCAGATCAAGCAAGAGGTGGAGAGTGAAGAAGAAAAAACAGAAAGGATGGAAGGTGACAGTGAAGATCCTGAAGAGTCAAGCGCATCGCTGCAGGTGAGGGGGCGAGACAAGAGGAAGCCGCAGCTGGAGAAGGATGCTAAACCCAGAGCTCCCAAGCATACCTCTGTCAGTATCTATGAGGAAAAGCTGCTGCTGAAGAGACTGGAAGCCTGTCCCAATGCCACGAGCATGACCCCGGAGGCCCGGAGACTGAGGCGCAAGCTGATAGTCAGGCAGGCCCA
>NW_010099299.1:0-12091 GCF_000699245.1 Pterocles gutturalis | reverse complement strand
CAGGTTGTGAATGCTGCTCTGCTCTTGGTTGATGGGATTTATGGAGCCAAAGAGGGAGGTGTTTCCAGGTCCCCAGTAGGGCAAGCGACATACAGAACTACTAGCCAGGACTTCAGAATCTTGGACAGATACCAGGTGAGTGTTTCCAAATGTAAGTGAGCTTTTTGCACTGGTTATTTCAGAGCTTTTGCTGCAGACAGTGGTGTCACCTTGAGGTTGTCTGTCTCCCCAAGTGAAAAGGATTATGTGTGAGCAAGACTCAGTTTGGCTCGGGGCTGTGTCCCCACCAGTGCTCTCACAAGCCCCTTTCTTCTCGGGACACGCTCTGACAGCTGCTCCTTCATCCCAGCCACCAGAGCGGTCACTTGCAGCGCTTTGCTGAGCGATGCGCGCGGCTCAGAGGTGTGGGTGCTAAATCTGAGAGTGCACTGCAGAGTAGGACTGTCGTGCTGTGGGTCCAGACCACTCTGTCACAGCGAAAGGCCCTTCTTCTCCCTCTACTGATGTGATTCCCTGGGTTAAGTCACTGACTACACGTGTTCAAGAACCATGTAGATGTGGTGCTTGGGGACATGGGTTAGTGGGTTGGGTGGTGTTGGGTTGACGGTTGGACTTGATGATCCTTGAGGTCTTTTCCAACCTTAATGATTTTATGATTCTGTGTCCTGAAATGTTCTCCATTTTTTGTGTGCATGTAGACAATGCTGCCGGCCATGAAGGGATATCGACAGCAGACAACGGTTAAGTTTCTGTATCGACTGGTGGGCTCGGAAGACCTGCTGACAGACCACAGTATTGTCAGTCCCTACCAGGACCGTTTCAGTCCCTACCCGTCCCGTGTCCTGAAGCCTTACATCAGGTACAGGTGCTTGGGAGTTGAATTTGCTCTTGGCTTGTGAACCGACAGCCCAGGGGGAGGACACCTCTCTTGGGCAGTGCTGCTCACGCATCCCTGCAGCACCACCCAGTATGCTGTGGTAACCCCGAAAGGACAGCGTTGTGTTTAGCTCCGTAGTTAAACTGGCTCTGCACTGGGAAGGGGACTCTCCAAGAGAGGGCAGGGCAGAGAGGGAATCACCGCACTGATTCCATGCAAGCTGCACCTGCTCTTGGGTCAGACCTGGGATTTCCTTGCTCCTGCTGCAAGGAGAGGTTGGCTTGGTGTGCTGTGGATTCAGGAAGTGTCCTGAGCTGGGTGCCCTTTCCCCATGTGAATAGGAGACTCTGTTCTTTTGTTCCAAGTTGAGCATGTCAGAAAATGTTTCGTGGGCAGGACCGATTCAGCTGCATGGCAGTTATTGTTGCTCACTTGCCTTTTGTGTTTGCTTTTCATGTTACTGGCAGGCGTGATTATGAGACAAAGCCCCCAAAACTCAGGCTGCTGGCAGAAATCCGGGCGTATCCACACAGGCATGATCTCAACTGGAAGGCTGAGCCAGAAGCACCCGTTGATTACTGCTATGTTCGCCCTAATCACATCCCCACTATAAACTCCATGTGCCACGAATTCTTCTGGCCTGGTAAGATTCCCTCAGTGCTTGGTTTTCTAAGACGGCAGGGGTTTTATTCAGAAAAAAAATATTATCGGGCCAAATATTTCTTGGGTTGGTGCCTGGCTGGGTTCTTCGAAAGCCATTATCTGACATCACGGGAATGCAGTTGAGATGGAAACAGGGGTTTGGTGCCTTTGTCTTTTTGAGATCATTTAGAACTGGGCAATTAGGCCCTAATTAGCACAGCACTTAGAAAGAAATAGGTTGTATCTGGTAACATCATTGATGCCAATAGGAGTAGTCAGTTGCTAAAATTAAGCATCCAATGAAACCTCTTGCAGTCTGGGGCTGAAGTAAAGAGTTTCATGCCAGTTTTGTACTGCTCATAAGAAAGATTCTTCCTAGCAGCTGGATACATTGGAGTGAAGTTTGGGAACTGCATTTACAACTGCAAGTTTCACTGTGATGTCCTTTATTTCTTCAAACCTCAGCGTTTGCAAGGTTTGGGAAAGCTTGGGTATCGATTTTTATGTGTCATTTCTTGAACTGTAGGCTGTAGTCTCTAGTTCTTCTGAAACAGTAGTGGCGATGTTCATCTACGGCGTGGATCGGCAAACAACACGGCAGACTCATGTAGAAAAGCCCTGTACAAACAGCACACACCTTTAGTCCAAGTAACTGTTTGCTTTACATTTTGATTTGCAGATAGTGATTCAACAGGGTTTGTAGTTCAGCCGCACTCATACGCTGCAGCCGGGATCAGAGCTCTTTGTGCTACCCGTTCTCCACGCTGAGCAATTCGGGGGAAGGTGGTGTGGCATACCTTCCCTTCCACAAGCTGTTCTGGAGCTCAGGAGAGACACTTGCACTCCTGACAGAGGCTGAACTCTTTTGTCGTAGTCTCTCCTCCTCTGAGAATGCATTTGAAGTTCTGGTCAAGTTGGGTTCCAACTTTAGTGAGTTCTTCAGGGCTCACCCTGTTTTATTTAAGGAGCATGGGTGTGTTCCACCCGTGAACTGTGAACTGTTCATCAATAAATCAGAAAGCCGACGCTCCCATCGGTCTCCAAACAGGAATCAAAATATCTTCTGGGGTGTACACTTTATGAGGCTGGGGTTATACGATTATTGCATCTTGGTTCTGTTTTAGCAGGAGAAGTAAGCGAGGAGGTCATGCTTCGGGAGACAAAGCACAGGCACAGGTTGGAGCTTCACAACAGGCTGGCACGGTTGTGGGGGGTGGCAGGAGAGCAGCTGGGAGGGCACTGTTGTTCGGGGGAACAGCTGTAATTCCACCTCCATTTAGGCATCCGAAGCATGTGTGCTTGGGGGAGGCTGTCCTCCGTTAATGACATCTTAGGTGTGCTCAGTCGCCTTGTGACAGCAGTGCTCTCATTGACTAAGTTCTTGAGTTTCAGGCACTTCACTGGGTGGGGTAAGCCCTGGCCTTAGTTCTCCCATCTCTCCGTATCCTTCCTGTCAGAGCTCGTCTTGTTTCTCACAACGCAGGAACAAGTTTGCAGGCGGTTACTGCGAACAAGCTGACGTGAAGCAAGATTCCCCCTTGTTGTCTCTCACGGTATCTTGTGCCTTCATGTCCTAACGGGAAACATCTCCCTGGCAGAAAAGTGGTAAACCGTACTGAGCTAAGCATCTTCCTACGGGAATAACTGCGTGCTGCTGAGGGGATGGCACCGTTTCATCGACGCCAGTGTGCTCGGGGCGATGTAGCGTTCCTGTACGGACATGCTGTAAAGCACTTCACAGTCAATTGCAGCCGTGAGATAATTAGACACAGCTCCCTATTGCCAATCGATTCCTCCCACGTCTTGCTCCACCCAGCTTACTCTCCAGCAAGAAAATAACTCACCCGCTTCTTTGTGCCTGGCACCTCCTGAAGTCTTGCATCTCATCAAGAGTGATAAACATTACTGTAAAACGTACTCTGCTGTTTTGTTATCCCACAGTCCAAATATACCAATTTTAGGCTGAAACTAACGTTTATGGCACAGCCCCACTACGTCTTGCCTGTCCACACCAATTACGCTGCAGACGGCGTTGCTCAGCCCTGACACGCTGCGTGGACGCTGGTGGGCTGCAGCAGCGCTGTGATGATCAGGCACGGCGAAAAACTCTGCTCAGAGGGCACCAGCTGCAGGCGTTTCTCTCCAGCCTCTGACTCAGAGAAGCACCACCACTGCTTCGTGCCCCAGATTAGAGAATTTGCATGCTGAAAGCAAATGGTTTGCTCCGGTCGGGTTGACCGTGCAGCTCCTCCAGACAGCTGAATATGCACAACAGGTGAAGCAGCAGGAGCTCGAGGCCATGTGGAGAAAAGAGGCAGGAACCTTAGGCAGGTCACGCTGCCAAAGCTGAAGCCCATTTTCATGTCTGCTGCGTCTGGAAGAACGGGATGGTTCACCCAGGCTGTCGGGCTGATACACTCTGAACGCCTTTGCTCGTGGGATGGGAAGGGTGTACGGCAGCCCGGTGCTGGCCAAGCCCAGGTGAAAGGAAGAAGCAAACCCTTATCCACTGACATCACTGTAGCCCTTAGGAAACCCCTGGGCAAGGGGCACAGACTTACTGGGATCCAATCTTTACCTTAGCAAGTATCTTTATCCAGGAGCATACTGAGAACTGGGTCCTTAGCAGAGTCTGCTGGTACGGCTCAGAATACAAAACCAAGGAAAGATTAGCTGGGTGCTGAGATCATGTGGGGGTTTTTGTTTTTTAAACCATTCTGTTTTAGAGAACATGCTTTTTGAGTTTTAGTTTCATCCTTGAGTCGTTTGGGAGAAGATCAGCTTTGTTGATTTGTCCATGCAAGAATCCCCACTAGTAAGCATATCTCGCTTTGTCTGTGGGGTTGGTTAAAGCACCTCTGGAGCTCACAGCTTTGAAATAAAAAGAAGGGATCAAGTGAGTTTTTCTAGAAGGCATTAAAACCCTGAATTTCCGTGCAAGTGTGACACTTCTTCTGGTTTGCAGTGCTTTCAGCGGCTGTTTCTCTTTCTGTGTAGGAATTGATTTGTCAGAATGCCTGCAATACCCAGACTTCAGCGTTGTCGTCCTTTACAAGAAAGTGATCATTGCCTTTGGCTTTATGGTGCCAGATGTGAAGTACAATGAAGCTTACATCTCTTTCCTGTTGGTTCACCCTGAGTGGAGAAGAGCTGGGATTGCAACCTTCATGATTTACCATCTTATCCAGGTAATGAAAAAAAATCCCATGTCTCAAGAACCAGCTCTCCCTTCTCCCTTGTGTGCACACATGCAAGAATTAGAAAGTTAGCAGTGTCGTGTTCCTCCTTTCTGGCTCTTTCCCCTTGCCCTTTCTTTGCGTACATGCCTGCATAGATTGTCAGCAGCCCCTGTGAACGTTTATGGGGCTCCAAAAGCAGAAAGTAAAACGTGTTTGGAAGAATAACCGTACTGGACAGGTCCTTGGAATTAACGAGGTGCTGTAGACCTCGAATGTCTTGGGATGAACTTTTGCGTTCTTCAGTGATCAATAGTTCACATAACAGTAACAGCACAAATTTGGGGTTTAAAGGAGAAAATGAGGTCATAGTAGGGAAGTTCAGTTAGAATCTTCTTGCCGCTTTCCTGGCTACATCTGGGGGTTTGTTCTGTGACCAGGGCCGTTGCATTAAATCACTTACTGATCTTAATCATTCTCTTTCACTTGGAACACTCTGGTTCCAGTCCAGCCGCGTTGAAGATAAAGTGTTTGAAACCTCATTCAAATTTGTTCAAACTAGCTTGTACTGGGCTTTGTTCCACGGGGACACTTGGGAATATTGAACTGAGCTAACCAAATGGGTGGTATTGAAGTAGTTAAACTTCATGAAATCTCTGAGTGAATACTGTCATTCAGGTGGCCTGAATTCTATTCACTTTCTTGAATTAAGCTGCAGGAAAGACAACTTAATCTTGAGTAAGGATGCACACAGATGTCCTTTTCAGAGCCCAAGTGTGCCTCTTCAGGGCCCACAGTTTTACCACTCCCTGAACAATCTTGGCAGACCTGCCAACGGCAAACATTTCTTAACTTGTTGTCGTCAAGATGAGCAGCACTAGCAAAAACTCACCCCTGAAACTCTTTTTCCTTGTACTAATTTGGCTTAAGAGAGGTAGGGAGAGCTGGCAGAGCCTTGGGAACAGTGATCTGTACCTTGGAAAAGCAGTTTCCACTGAGGGCAGCTCCTCTGGGCCACCCGAGGGTAATTCTTCTACCTGCACAGCTCTCCGCAGCATCTGCCTCTCTTTGCTCCGTGTATTGACACAGGCCACTATCCAATCTGCATCGATTTCACCCCTGACATTTCCTGAGCTTCTCTGAGTAAAATGTTTAAGTAAATTGCCCTCAACAGTAGTCTGTTGATGTGAGATGTCAACACCTAGTGAGAACAGGTGCAAGCAGCGCGCCAAGGTTTGCAGGGATCCAGCAGCTGGACTCATGTCTCTCTCCAGCAAAGCTGGGATGTGTTGGCAAGTCAGCTGCAGAAAATCGTCACAGCTTTTTGTAGGATGTATCATTGCCAATTAACCTAATCCTGCTTGCAGGTTGACTAGCATAAAATTATCCCATTGAGGAGACCCAGGCAGATTTGAAGCTGATAAGGCTTGCTTATCAGCTGAGAGATAGGATAGAAGAGAATCATTAAGGTTGGAAAAGACCTCAAGGATCATCAAATCCAACCGTCAACCCAGCACCACCCAACCCACTAACCCATGTCCCGAAGCACCACATCTCCACGTTTCTTGACCCCCTCCAGGGATGGTGACTCCACCACTTCCCCGGGCAGCCTGTTCCAATGCCTCATCACTCTTGCAGTGAAGAATCACCAGTGTACTGTCAGCTCATGTTGGATTTATTTTTCCATTGCTGAGTATCTGTTAGTGGTAGAAGGCATTTAGTCGTGGAAGAGAGGAGATGGTGGTTGTGACCTTCTGTTCCTCAGTCTCCAGACCGTATGTGCTGCTTCACAGCCTGCCTGGGCTAGCACCAGGGTTTGCTCTTTGTAGCTAGAGCCACTTTCATACACTGGATTAACGGTAACTCTGTGTCTTGGATCAGAGTGCTGAGTTTGAGGATGAGTTCTTGGGAACAGCATGTAGTTGTAACAGAAAATGTGTTGATGCAAATGCTGCCTTGATGATAGATTTCTTTTCAGAAGCTATCCTCTAATGCATCTGGCCCAGAGGACCAAACTGCATCTTCTTAATATCTCATTCCAACTTCCTTTTCCGAAAAATGAATCCAGACTTTTTTGGGTTTTTTTCCTTAAATCTCTGTGAGAGCTTTCCCTCTAAATAATCAATCTACCATGGAAATTTCCTAAAGGGTGTTACTGTTCCCACTTAGAGTTACAATACATTCAATATAAATAGAATACTATTAAAACACTAGATGAAAGCAGGAAAAAATTACTATGTCGGCATCTTTATCGGAGGGCTGCTGGTTAGAATAATCTGGGATCTTTAAGGTAACTTCAGCCATGCCATTTGCTGTCTGAACTGAATTCCCTGCCTTCTCAGGAGGTGAGTGCTATGCCCTGGAGGATGGGAGAGGAGCTGGGTGGGATAGACAGGAATTCCAGTGTGACAGCCTGGAGGTGCGCTGGGGCTGCGTGCGTGGTCCTGGAGAGCTCAGCTCCGTTTGCTGACAGGGAGGACCACGGCGCTGGATCCTCTGGCAGCTTTTGTCTTTTCTTCAGGCCATTGTTAATAAGTATTTGAGATCAGTGCTGTACACTGAGATTATTTTTAATTAACAATTACTTAGCAATTGGCAGTGGAAAGCTGACAAATTATAATCCCAAACCTGCTTTCATTGTCGGAGAGTTCCTGTTTCCAAGAAACAAAGGCTCAGAGGAGCAGCAGTGTTGCCTTTGCCTTTCAGCTGTTGCTATGTGTGGTAACTTTTGTGTTGAGGCCTGCGATTTTCTCACATTTCCTCAGTAAGCTGAATACCTGAACTGATGAATCTCTTCACCTCCGCATTCCCCCAGAGGCTGTCTCTCATTCTCTTGCTGTGATATGTTTTTCCCCCCCCCCCCCTCCCTTGGCAGACCTGCATGGGCAAAGACGTAACCCTTCACGTCTCTGCAAGCAACCCTGCGATGCTGCTTTACCAAAAGTTTGGATTTAAGACTGAAGAATACATTTTGGATTTTTATGACAAATATTATCCCTTGGACAGCAAGGAGTGCAAGCACGCGTTCTTTCTCAGGCTGCGGCGCTGATCCATCGGAGCTGTCTGGGGGTCTGCGAAAAGCCCAGTCTGTCAAGCAAAGAACTGCCAGGGCTTTCAGCGGAGGACAGGGGCTGCCACTGAGAGCTGGAATGCACCAATGCCTTTATCCCTAGGACTTTGAATGTCAACAGTGCTATGTCGTGTGCTGAAACTGCAATCCGAGAGGATTGATTCCTACAGTCCAAGGGGAGAGGCCTGGAAATGCCAGCTGGGACATGCTGACACCACTGGAAGACCGAAATTCTTTATGGGGAGTTTACCTGACACTGTTACTTTGGAGAGCCTCATTGGCAAACAAACAAACAAACAAAATCCAAACAAAAAAAATACTTGTCACTTGAGTGGGGCTCCTGGATTTCAAATTTTGAAACCTATCCAAAAAAGGTTGCAGGTTTTTTGTTTCTGTTTTTGTTTATGGGAAATGAACACCTAAACTTAAATCAACCACAGTGTTTCTGTGATTTGATTGCTTTATTAGGAACCATGTCTTGAATCCGTGAAGGGAAATAAGATTCTGGTGCATCTAGCTGGATGCTAATATTGGGAAAGCTCTACACGTGCCAGAACAGCAATACTGGAACCATGTTTAGGAATAATGAAGAGCATGTGAACACATGTGATCCCGAATACCAGGCTCGGAGGAGATGTCTTTCTTCTGCTCCTTCCCTGCTGCCTTCCTTTCCCTCCTTGACCCTGTGCTCCATGTGAAGTTCTTGTAGCGCGCAGCGTTTTGTGTTCAGGAACAAGACGTCAAGCGGGTTTGTAGCTAGGCGAGGTAGGACACAACAGCTGCCAAATCAGCTCTGTGAAATCTTACAACCTGTCTGCTCGTTGTAGATGCTGCAGATCAGCCCTCTGGGCACACCCCTAAGCACAGAGCCAGCCTCTTTCTGCTACAGACGCTCTGGCTAGAAGAAACCCAGAACAAAAGTCAGCGGTGATGTTTGAAATGCAGACTCCGGTTTGTTGAAGCAATCTGTTTGCAGGTTGGAGGGAGGAGAGGGCAGAGCTGGGCCAGTTCCAGTTCTTGGAAGCATCTAGGCTGTGATTTCATGGCTCTCAGTGTAAGTAAAGGGGAGAGCAAGGGAAAAATGGAAATAACCAAGAATTAAAAAAATACAGACCCTAAACAGATTTTCTGGTAGTAGGTCTAGTCCTTTTACACAGTTCAGCAGCTTCCCTCTCTCCCTGACTCTTATTGCAGAAGAGCAATAAGCTGGCAGTCTGCTCTGCTGCCTGACTGAGGGTCAGTCTGTGCATTTTAAATATGAATCGCACCCACTGTGCTGTTCCTTTCACACCAAGCCCCTCAGAGAGCTACACGTAACTTCTTTGTTCTTAATCCACGCCTGTTGGGTACCTGGCTATAGTAGTAGTTGCCTTCGTGGAGTCTTCATTTTGGTAACAGCAGAGAGATGGACACAAAGTATGTTTTTGTGTAGCCCATGTATATCATCCCCAAAACAAACAGTGTTAGTGGGAGGGAAAAAGAACCCATCCGAGCATTGTGTGCCCTGACATCTGTGCACATTCCTGTCTGCTTTATGACTATGTGAAAGTTTTTGATGTTACTGATGTTATGACTTAGCTGTACTTGGAAAGAAAAAAAAAAAAACTGTCTTTATGAATGGAATTAAAGCCCTTCCCTCGGAAAAGCCTGCCTGTAGTCGTGCTGTTTGTTAATCTGTGTCTCCCATCATCTTATTCCACTGAAATCTTGCAAACTCGAGTATGGCCGAGAGAGGATGCAGAGCGTGTGCGTGGGCCGTGAAGCAAAGCAAGAGACTCCTTATTTCTCTACTGGGCATCCACACAGGGGCCGCCCTAGCCCTATTTCCTTGCCAGACAGCAGTGGGAGATAAAAGATAATCTGAAGAAGATGACTAGTTCTGCATCATGTTCCCAAAGGTGACTCTGAAGATTTTGAGGGGCTTCTTGTTCTGTGCTTACAGCTCTGTGGCTGTCCCTCGGAGGGAGGATGCTAAGTGAAGAAGGTGCTAGAACATTGTGCTGGAGGCTGCTTGTTTTATCCAGGCAGTTCATTTACCCCGACATCCTCAAAGACAATGAAGTGCCTTTGTGCCTTGGCCATTTTGTCTGTCACCTGGAAAAGTAGAAATAACAACATTTGCCTTCTTCAGGGAGACTGGTGTGAATGACCTCGTTAAAGGTTACACGGGATGGAGATCAATATTGCTGTTCTGCAGGCTGCAGGAAAGAAAAAATCACTTTGCAGCTACACAGGTCCACCAGCATTTGTGTAGACATGGCTTGTTTCTTGCTAATTTGCCCGTATTTCTTGGAAAATCAGCCAGCTAACTGCTACACCTATTATATCCCACACTCCCAGGACTGTAGGCTTGAGTTCTGGTCCCTTGGTGTTCTGTTATGTGGAGGACACTCTGCACGCCGTTCCTTAGTCCTGACTGTGAGAATCTGGCATGGCTTTGAACTGCTTACCATGAAGTCCTTCCCTGTTGATCCTGCTGGCTTTGGTGAGAGCAGGGTGCACGCCTGGCTGGCTCCAGGATCACTGTGTTGATGGTCTGGGCAAAGAAGAATGGCCATGACCCAAGACAACCTTCCTGACTTGCAAAGGGATCCCAGCAAACCAGACCTGAAGGACACTGATGAAGCCTGTGGTGTCTGTGCATTATTTCCTCTTGAAGTAGCTGCTGCAGCTCCATCTCTCTTAGATTGTGGCTGCTCCTCTTGAGAGAATGTTTCCTCCCCATAATGTTGAATAATGAGAAGCCTGAGTGGCTCGCAGCAGCTTAAGGCCACTGCTTGAATGGCCACGCACATCTGGCTTTCTCTGCAACGGATGCGGCTCCTCCAAGGCACACCGTGAAACAAACCATGTGCTCCCACCCCTCTGCTTGCCTCTTTGTGGCTTGGTGACCAGCGTGATGAGTTACGTTAGCTGTGATTAGAAAGCCAGCATCCACCCCACCTAATGACATGATTACTCCACGCTTCCCTGAGCTACGCAGTGACTGTAGCAGTGACTGCGGTTGCCAAACGCAACCCAGTTTAGCAGAACAAAGTTTTCCTGGAGAATAAAGGTGGAACCTCACCCTTTCCTAATAGAGCAGGAAAGCCCAATCCTTTCCAGGTGCTTATCTGAGCTTTGGTACGTTACAACCAGGAAGCTGCCCACTGTGGTCAGCTTATCACACCTGTTGATCTACAGTAGCTGAGCTGGGTAGATACTGGGATCATTCTGCACGGTAGTCAGTAACTTTGTAGAAGTAATACTTTGTAGTTTACTTTGAAAGAAGAGTCTCTTTCCTCAGAGTCCTGATGTTGCACACATGTGTGCTGAATGCTTCTTTTCAGGTTTCAGATGCAGTCTGGGGGAAGAAGGAAAAGTCTACCTGGTCCTTTCATTCCCACCTGTGACGAGAAGCTCTTAGTGAGTGGCTGAGCTAAGCCATCGTTATCCCTTGTCTCTGACTTCTTTGCTTACATCAGCTTACTCCAGGATGTAGGCTGGTCCATGGGGTTTCTTCCCTCTAGCCCTGGGGTTTCTTCTGGAGGAGGCTCTCTCTGGACAAGCACTGCCTGTGGCATCAGACAGTGCAGGAAACTGAGCCCCTGCTGCTGTGACAGATGAGCAGCGGGTTCTTCCCTACTCCCTTCCCCTGGGGCAGCGAGCCAGATGGCCGGGTCCTGCTTCCTTCGGGCAGGCAGTGTTAGTCAGGCAGAGATGGTGAATTCAGCCCGGCAGCTGCTGCCACAGAGCAGTGGAAGTACATCTGTGCAGGTCAACAAGACCTTTCCCGTGTGCTTCTCTACCAGCTCTGTCAACAGAGAAGCCCATGGCACCTTCTTATGAGTGTAATTTTTTTTTTTTTTTAAAAAGGTCAAACCTGTCCTCATTCCCTTTAGATTTGTGCAGGAGGCTTTAAAAAAGCCATCCTTTTTCCTGCTGGCCCATGCCATATCTCAGGCTCCTCGGGAATTACAAGGATGCTGGGACTGGTGCTGTTTTACATCTTTGTGGGGGACACAGACAGTGGGATGGAGTGCACCCTCAGCAACTTTGCCGATGACACCAAGCTGTGTGGCGTGGTGGCACGCTGGAGGGAAGGGATGGCATCCAGAGGGACCTGGACAGGCTGGAGAGGTGGGACCGTGCCAACCTCATGGAGTTCAACAAGGCCAAGGGCAAGGTCCTGCACGTGGGTCGAGGCAATCCCAGAACAAATACAGGCTGGGAGGAGAATGGATTGAGAGCAGCTCTGAGGAGAAGGACTTGGGGGTGTTGGTTGATGAGAAGCTGAACATGAGCCAGTAGCGTGTGATCACAGCCCAGAAACCAACCATGTCCTGG